>NC_135493.1:100091807-100364307 GCF_052094955.1 Ictidomys tridecemlineatus | reverse complement strand
CTTGTATAATGATGAAATCAGAGTAATCATACATATCTCCTCATTTATCATTTCTTTATGGTAAAAACACTCAAAATCTAGATTTTTTATATATACAGTACATAATTATTATCTATAGTCACTCTTCCATGCAAAAGAAAAACAGAAATTATTTCTTCTCTTTAACTGTAACTTAAGTGTTCATTGACCAACCTTTCCTCATCTATCCCTTCCTTCTATTCTATGGGGCCTCTGGTAACCACTATTCTTTTGCAACTTTTTTGTACTGGAGATTGAATTGAGGGCATTTTACCAGTAAGCTACATCCCTAGTCCTTTTATTCTTTTTTTTTTTTTTCATTTTGAGACAGAGTCTCACTAAGTTCCTGAAGCTGACTTCAAACTTGCAATCCTCCCCCCTCAGCCTCCCAAGTCATTGGGATTATAGGCTTGAGCCATGGCACCTGGCTTTTCTCAGCTTCTTAGAGATTACATTTTTGATTCTACATATCAGTGAGATCACATGATTCTTGTTTTTCTGTGCCTGGTACATTTCATTTAGCATAATCATCTCCAATTCTGTCCATGTTGTCATAAATAAAAAGATGGTATTCCTTTTTTTTTTTTTGCCATCCTGCCCAAGCTTGTGTTTTTTAGCTCCACACTACTCATATTATCAAGCATATAAACAAATAACAAATGACATGAAACAGGAAAAATATAGGAAAAATGTAAGGACTTCCTTTGCTTTTTGGAAAACAGCTGGGAAACAATAGAACATTATTTTTAAAAACGTGGAAAAATTTTTTCATAGTAGCTAATATCCATCTACCTTAGGCGTTATGATACATTTCTTTTTTGTAACCTTAATACGGCCCATATTTTCACTCTTTATAAAAATCAATTCTATTAGAAACAATTTTTTAACCACACTAACCTTTAAATTGGATCACTAAAGAATGTTGTATACATCAATTTCTAAGCTCTTAGAACATTCTGCACAATAGATTTTAATCACTGGAATGAATAATTGCTCAGAAAAGCAGCACTGCCTCAACCTGGTATGATTTGGTAGTCAATATTCCTGTTTTCCAGTAAAAAGAAGGTTTGATGAACACAAACTCTGGATTCCTTATGATTTCATCAATCAAGAGAGCATTTTTGAGCAGCTTCTGAGCAAACATTTCTTACTAAGTTTATCACAGATCTGGAGTCTTCACTCCTCATAATGGCACTGCCAGACACAATCATGTTAGCTCCTGCCTTTGCACATTTATGGACAGTGTCAGGACCTACTCCACCATCTACCTCTATATCCAAAGATGGAAACTGGGTCCTCAACCAATGAACCTTTGGCATCATATCTTCCATGAATTTCTGCCCTCCAATCCCAGGTTCCATTGTCATAACCAAGGCCATATCTATTTAATTAGCCCACGGTGCCAAATACTCAACTGTAGTTCCTGGTTTGATGGCAAGGCCAACCTTCATCCCATTTTCCTGGATGTCTTTAATCAAAGCCCCTGGGTTCTCAGTGGCCTTGAGATGAAAGGTGTATTAATTGGCTTTACCCACTGCTCTGGCTTGGACATCATCATGTGCATGTCAAAGAAAGGGTCCTGGCCTAGCTGCTTTCAGAGGCTTTCTACCACAGGGTGACCAAAGGTGATGCTGGGAACAAAATGCTCATCCATTATATCCAGGTGCAGATAATCTGCCCCAGAGATTAGCATCCGGAGGCACTCAGTCCCTAAATTGGCCAGGTGGCTGTTGAGAATGGACAGGCCAATCTTGCAGCCCAACGCCATGGTCCTGGCTCCGTAGTATTAGTTACCCCACTGGTATTCCTTTTTATAAACTTATTTTTAAAAATTGCCCAAATTAAGACAATTGAAGATATTTCAGATAAATTTAATTTTCCATCATTTTGGTACTCAAATATCATTTTACTTTGACTACACTTCTAAATTTTCCATGTTCATTCCTAACTATTTAAAGTTGAGCTTAGAAGATCAAATTCAAGCTTGAATTCAAGTCCAATCTTCCTAAACTTTTTGAAAAAAATAAACATCTTTCTATAAATTCATGTGACTTCATAGGCTATTTCTAAGTACCATATTTAATTCAGTTTAAGATTTTTATTTGTTACAATAGGCATTCTTCTCAATGAAATAAAAGAACATTCCCTCTAATATTTTTTCATGGTTCTAAATTTTATTTGCTAAAATAATGATATTTTTAATATATCTTTCAGAAATTGTGGTGTCTAAATAGTATAATAGTATACTGCTCATTTTTTTTCTATGAAAAAAATCTTCCCAATATAGGCTATAACTCCAGAAGCCACTTACTTTTCTCCTAATATTCTACTTTAAAACTCAGGTGTTATACTTCACTGAGTGTAATGTGTTAGATTTCTCAAAATTAAAGACAATGTTATTTGTCAAAGTTCTAATTGCTTGCACAGTTAAATTTTTTCTCATCATGTAACCTCTCAAATATTCTCTCTTCAAATAACTTCTTAGAAATGGAGATTTTTCTTTTCTTTTTTAAAATATTTTTTAGTTGTTGATAGACCTTTATTTATTTAGAGATTTTGTTTTCTAAAGGACAGCATTACATTTAATGCTAGGGTTAAGTCTTCCTAAAGAGAGAGAACAAATAATGATAGTAACAGTGATTCACTTCAGTCAATGTGTATTTTTTGAACAAAAATATTTCCATCTGTTGCCACAGTTGGTATATACTGTTTCAGGTCCACAGTCTAGTCAGTCTAATCTGAGTTCATTAAATACTTATTGAATCATACATAAATCAGTGGGCTTTCTACATTTTAAATTATATGCGTATCTTGAAGGAAAACTCAACCAGTTAATTAAATGAACATTTCTTATTGATTAGAAAAACCTGCCTCCTGTTTTACTGGCCCAAATTACATCCCATGTCTATACTTAAGCCCCAAATTGTCAAAGGGTATGAAAGCACATAAATGTGTTAAATGAAGTATGATTCCCTTCTGTGACAAGGGATAGGCTTCTTTCTCCTCTAAAGACTACTGTCAACTGTGTGAATAGATATCTGAACAAAACCAGAGTTCTATTGGGATGCACACAGGCTAGAATTCAACTGTTGGGTGGGTGACTATTGTTATCTATTATAACTTGATGCACAATAGAAAATTCTGTAATAATAATTTCAAGGTCATTTTTCTAGCATCATGGGACCTAATATAACTGGAATTCCTAGGCATTTGGGAAATTAAATTAATTCCATTTTAAGTTAAATTTTATTTTATTTTATTTTTTTAAAGAGAGAGAGGGGAGAGAGAGAGAGAGAGAGAGAGAGAGAGAGAGAGAGAGAGAGAGAGAGAGAGAGAGAGAGAGAGAATTTTTAATATTTATTTTTTAGTTCTCGGCGGACACAACATCTTTGTTGGTATGTGGTGCTGAGGATTGAACCCGGGCCGCACTGCATGCCAGGTGAGCGCGCTACCGCTTGAGCCACATCCCCAGCCCCAAGTTAAATTTTAGTTTTAGCATGTTTTAATGTATTTCCATAACTGATTGATTATAAAAGTACAATTACTTATGCTTTGTGTTTTGGGGCCATCATGTATAAAAATTTAAACTCAAAAATACAAGAAATCACTAAAGCATTTTTTCAGAAAATTTGATTCCACAGTCAAACTTCTATAATACAAGTTTCCTAAAAGCATTGCTAAATAAAAATACTGAAAATCTAAAGTACCAAGTCAGTATATCTTTAAATATTTTTTTTCCTAAGAGCAGAATGGTAGCTGAAATTAAGTGATCCTGATGATTAATTAGATCCTCAGGGGAGCAATATAAATGAGGGTAATTTAAAAGTAGAATATCAATAATTTTTAGCAAAAGAAGAATTGATAGTGCTCATTAAGAGTTTTATATAATTTCTTGAATCATGATTACACTATTGATTTTCTTAACAGTCTCTTTTCAAAGGTGCACTTCCTCCTAGGATCTGGTCATACTGTGTAAATTCTAAATGAGTTAGCCCACTTAAGTAAGTTTTGTTTACAATTTTTATTCTTTACCACAGAATGAAATGCTAATGGTATTTTAAGGTAATTATGTACAGTGTTTATTTTCAGTACAGAAACTCTTATGCATAGATGTGGAGCCATTCTTAATTCAATCACAAAGGTCCAAATAAGAAAAGAGGTTGTACAAAACTGTATAGAATTCACACCTAAGAAAATATCAGTCATAATCTAAAATGATGTTTATTCCCAAGACAATGTAAAAGCTTTTACGATAATTCCATTGATTCTGGAGACTGAGGCAGGAGGATTGCAAGCTCAAAGCCAGCCTGGGCAACTTAGTGAGACTCTGTCTCAAAATAAAAATAAAAAATAAAAAGGGCTAGGGTTGTAGCTCAGTGGTTTAGCAGCACTGGGTTCAATCCTGATATATATATAAATAAACAAACAAACAAATAAATAAAAGAAGAAGAAGATAGGCACCAGAATCCACTTTTTAACCTTAAATATGAATCCCCTTCTAATTGTCAGAATTAAATGTAAATAAAATGACCAAGGTAATTTAATAAAGAACTGTCCATAGTTCCAAGTATAACATTTAAAAATGTCTATTTTAATAGGTGGAAGTTTGTAATCTTCTATCTGTAGTGCTCAGCAAATTGTATGTAGTAAGTGCTTATTAAATATTTATTCTATGAAATATTTTCACTAACTTATTCTCCAGTAATCTTCTAAAGCTAGAATGCAGATACTCACAAGAGCTCTTCAGGATCTAAGTCATCATATTCTTCTTGCCCTTATTATTATTCTCATTATTATTCTCATAACGTTTAGACTCCTCCAGTGTCTTCATTTAGCTTTCCCTGCACCATCAAGTGCTATTCCAGATATTTTCCCCTCTTAACTTCCAATAGAGACTTTAGTTGGTTATCAGATCCTATTAGAGCTGACAGGCATTAAAAATGTAAAATTATCAAGTTACTTGAGGCCATGAAATTGAGGAAGAAATACAGATTTCCAGAGAGTTTGCTATTTTCTGTGTGGTCATGTTTTCAGTCCACATCCTGTCACGCTATGGCAGTTTCCCATTTACTGCAGTGAGTGGCTAAAAGGTTTTGTGGTAGATGTCACAGCACAAGCAGGAATTAACTCAATATACATCAAAAGGAAAGCTTTCAAAAGGAAGTTTAAGCATCATAAATGCCAAGGAGGCAGGAATAAATACCAATTGCTGTCAAAATACATTTTTAACAAAATTTAATAGAAAGGCAGCAGGAGATGTGAAACAGATAGTATAGGGGAGTAGAAATACTAAATTTAAATCAGCATTTTTTTAAATTTAGAAATTCATAAACTCCAACCCACAAAACTGTTACTTGAATAAGTATAATTTCCATGGTAATGATTATTTAAAACCCCACACTGAGTATAAATTTATGGATGGTGATTCATATGCAAAATAACAACTTGCATTTATAACAGAAATGAGATCAAAGCAATGGAATATATACTATGTTAAAAAGGAATTAAGTATAGTGGAGAAGAGTCTTAAAGATTCATTCATTCTTTCCTTCACTCATTCAGTAAATACTACAATTATTGTGTTCATGCCATAATTCTAGGGTGTTTATTAATTAATGATGACATTCAATTAAATACATACAAATTTCACAGTGAATTTTTGATATGAAAATGTTTTTTCCTTAAATCAAATTAACCTGCCATTTAACCAAGTTCCATTTTTAATTCATAGAAGATTATGAATTTTAAAAATTGTTGATAAGAAAGTAAAGGAAATAAGCCAAGTTGATTTATTAAGGAGCAACATTATGTTAGATGTTGTGTGAATAATATATTGTTTACCAAAAATAAAACTAAAAAGTTTCTTTTTCTTTCTTTCTTTCTTTTTTATTTCTTTTTTGGGGGGGCTGTGCTGAGGATTATATGCAGGCCTCATGCATGCTAGGCAAATGAGACATCATGGAGCTATATCCCTAGGCCAAAACAGTTTTCATTAATAAACATAAATAATTAAAATGAAAAAAATTCTAAGCACCAATTACACATTTTAGTACAATTAATTTCCACATTAACATTTACATTGTTTTTTTTAATTGGGCATTAAACCCAAGGATGCTAAACCACTGAACTACATCTCCAGCATTTTTTTATTTTTATTTTTTAATTTTAAGACAGGGTCTCGCTAAATTGCTGAGGCTGGCTTTGAATTTGTGATCCTCCTGCCTCAGCCTCCCAAACCGCTGGGATTACAGTCAAATACCACCGCATCTACCAACTTTTAGAATATTTTTTTTGGTCTATCTTTATAGATGAGAAAACTGAGGCTCAGATAAGTTAATAATTCATATAGGATTGCATAGTTAAGAAGTCATTTAAACCTAAGTCCCTTCAATTTTAAATTTCATACCATTAAATGAAAATTATATTTTAGATAACATCAAGTTTATTTAGATAAAATTTCATAATGTAGATATATATCCAGTGTGTATGATTAATTATAGAACCAGAACTAATTATGGCCTGTTTAACCACATTGTAATGTGCTATATATTTTGATTTGGAATATTTCATCTTGGAATATTAAGTTGCTTACATCAATCAGTTTTCAAAATATGTCATGCTTAGTTTTTGAAAATTATAGCAAAGTATTTGGATACAAATGCAATTTTAATATGATTAACTAATGTCCATTCAAGTCTCTGGAGGTTCTTGTTTGAAATCAAGGCCAGTAATAACCTTAACAAATTTTTGGAAGTGTTGTTTAAGATGTGAACCCTCTTGCTTAACAAGGAATTCAAGCAAATTTCTCAAGATAAAGAGAACAGTTTAAATAGACTATATTAGTCCATTAGTGTAGCTTTCAGTTTTGTTTGTTTTTTTAGTTTCTTGAAATCATAACTGCTTCTCTGGATGACTTACATTATAATCTGAATTGTCATGTCAACATTTCTCCCAGAAAAGCCAGATAAATCATAAAGTTAGAACACTTGAGCTTGGCAAATAAAGCTGCCTTTGACCATTATAACTGAACAGCAACCCTGTGGGGATTTAAAAAAAATTATTCCAGTTATGTGTTTCAGTCTCTTGAGATTTAGCAGTAGCCAATTATGGCCCTCAGGCCAGAAAAGTGACTGATCATTGTCTGAAAACATGATAAAGTAGAAAGGTGAAACAAATTCATTTCTCCCTCTTACAGGTAGATGTTTATTGAAATAATGAGAGATTTAAAAAGCTGATGTGGAGCTTTGATCTCCTTTTTGATTAATTTTGCCTCTTGTCTACAATGTTACTCTTTATAAAATAATGATCTGTTAATACTAAAAGACAAAGAATAGTTTCTACTTACTTGTGATTAATAAAAAAAAACGGTAAATGGAATTTTGCACATAAACCAATGGAAACAGAATAGGATCCACATCAATAGTGAAGAAATAGGAATTTTTAACATTGCTGCGCTAAGATGCTCTTTTTCTGACCCTGTACAGTCTCCTCAGGTGACTTTGCACCTACTTTTCTCTTTTTAAAATGCCTTCTCTCACATATTGCCACTAGTAAAACAATCACTCCTGCTTTCAAGACCAAGTCAAAATTGCCTTACCAGTCCTCCCAGCTGGGACAGTCATGCCTGATTTCACAGCATATGGTACAAGCCTCAATTATTGTTTTGTACCAAGGTATTATATATATTTACCTCTAAACATGGGGCCTTTAACTATTTGTGCTGTGGATCCCTTTAGCATCTGGTGAAACATATGGAAATATTTTCAGGATGTTTTAAAATGTGTGAAATGAAAATAAAAACCATATAGGTAGAGAAAGAAATTAATTATGCTACAATATAAATAGCAAATATTAAATATAGAAATATTCTATGCAATTATTAATGTACTTGATGCAGATATGATAATTAATACAAATTCAAAGTATTGGTTAGTATATTAACCACTAGTATAAATTAGTATGTGATTTTTCAACATATCCACAACTAGGATTTGATATAAAAACATTAGTGATAGATTTGAAGTTATTGCTATTAATATAATGTATTACCTATCACCATAATTGGAAGTGCTAAATTTTAGTTAAGATTAGTAAAAATAAAGATTCAAATGTTTTCCTATACTGGCTCATGGATTCCAGATTAGCAACACTGCATTTTGAGTGAATGGCAAAAAGGGCAGATGATTTGCTCATCTCTTATGTCTTTAGGGAAGAATGAAATCATTGGCACAATCCAAGTTTGTTGAATAGAAACTGTATTGTATACTGAAAGTTCATATGTCAATTTTATAACTGTCATTTTTACATTACAAAACATGCTGAAATTTTATATTTCTTAAAGTTAATTATTTAAATTAACATTTTAATCAAAATATTTATTAAAATTAAAATGTAAATATTACATCTCAGTGGTTATTTTATATATATATATATATATATATATATTCTTTTTCTTAGACACAAAAGCTTAAAAATTAGATTTAAAAGGCAACTGTAAATGAGCAATCTGTAATTAGTATATTTTTCTCCTTTCTCCCAAACCAGTAGACAACCTTGAAGATGACAATGCTGCTGATAAGGTTCTTAAATTCACTATCATTTCCCAGGAAGCATAAAGCTCTAACCGTAGAAACTAGCCAGTCACTATAGTACAACACATTCTGAAGAATGACAGAGGAGGAATATCAATAATTTCAGCTGCTCAAATGGAAGGTTCTGACATCAACAATATTAAGTGACACATTGAAGGGCATTACTCTGTTTAATAGTGAAGGTGAGAAAAAAAGTTCTCAGTTTCCCAACTCTTGGATTTTTATTTATTATATAAAAACTATGGCTGGGTGTAGCTCAGAGGTAGTGCCCTGGGTTCAGAAGAAGATAAAAAAGAAAGAAAGAAAACAAGGGAAGCAGAAAAGAAGTGAGGAAGAAAACTTTCCAACTTTTATGGGACAATATGAGCCTATCATTTGAGTGTCTCCTTACAGCCTGATGCTTGATGTCATATAAACCAATAAACTATGATGAATTTTTCATCTGTCAACCATTTTATTTTTAGTATAATATTCAATATAGATATACATGACTTGCTATGCTCTTCAATTTGATAAAATTAGAGGATGAATAAAACAATAATTTCCCTTAATGTGTATTAAGTAATTCCAAAAACACAATTATGTATATTAGTATGAAAATGAATTATACAATTTTTTTGGTACTGGGGATTGAACCCAGGGGTCTCAAACACTGAGCCACATCCCCAGCCCTTTTTATTTTTTTATGTTGAGACAGAGTCTTTCTAAGTTGCTTAGGCCTCACCAAGTGGCTGAGGCTGGCCTTGAACCAGCAATCCTCCTGCCTTAGCCTCCTGAGCTGCTGGGATTACAGGTATGCCCACCATGCCTTGCTATATAAATATCTTGACCATTTGCCAAATAGATATAGAACATATATATTGTGTGTATTCTATATAATAAGTATATGGTACAATAATCGTTTTACATCATTATGAAATTAAAATGCGTCTATTTTCATCTTTCCTATCCAGAACTTTCTAAATTCAAAAATTTCAAAGAGATTTTATAATGCTATGATGCTGCTTATGAACATTAAAGGCTTTAATAGACACATTTTTAAGGAAAATGAGCTTTTTCAGTAACAGTAACAAATTTACAGCATAAGTACACTTGCTGATTCCCTTTTGAGTTAAAAAATAAGATTTTGGTAATATATGGCTTTGGATCCTTAGAGTTTAACTTGATCATAGATCATAATTATCTACATTACTATCCTAATAATTTGGTTCCTTCTTATAAGAATATATTCACTACAAGAAATTAGTCCATTGCATGGCTCCAATAGAACACTAACTTTTCAATATTCAAAAGTGAGAATATTAATTGCATCCAAAAAAGAAATATGTGGGATGATGTCCACATCATGGCTAATAATTATTGTGGATCTCAGAATTAGAGTGCTCAATGTATTAATTGGGAAAAATTCTTTTAAATGTGATAATGTCATCTTTTTAAATCTTTGAATACAGTTGAACTCAATAAATTTCAAATGAGAAAAGAAACATTAGGTTTTTTTTCTTTC
This sequence comes from Ictidomys tridecemlineatus, assembly GCF_052094955.1. Classification (NCBI taxonomy): domain Eukaryota; kingdom Metazoa; phylum Chordata; class Mammalia; order Rodentia; family Sciuridae; genus Ictidomys; species Ictidomys tridecemlineatus. The sequence goes on along the minus strand of NC_135493.1, from coordinate 100,354,194 downwards.
TGGCTCTAGTAAATAAGAATGACAATTGCAAAGCAGGTATTCCAAAATATGAAACAAAATTATCATTCTTGCCAAAAAAAAAAATCTTCTAGCATCTGTTGCAACACAGAGCCATTATAATGCAATTAGACAGACTAAGGACCAGATGCTAAGGAAGCAAAATATAAAAGATGAAGCATGGTATTATTTTGGTTAATGAATTTAATTCCAAATGTTACAGAAGTGACTCACGGACTTTCTTTTTTCCCCAAAAGATCAGTGTCACATGTAATCTAATGGGAAAAGTAGATTTTCTCATATAATATTAGATGTTTTAAAATGACTAAACTATCACACAGGTAGATGAATAATTCATTAATGGTGAAAATATTTAAATCTGCACCTCAAACCAGTAAAAGTTGGGTTGTTTTGTAAATGTGTATTTTGTAATATAATCCTAGGAAAAATGATTTAAAAATATAGTATAAAAATATTTAAAATAAAATATTTCTCTCTAGTAGTCTCAAACTGGAATTAATGTATAATGAGAATATATGCTAACATATACTGAAAATACAAATTTAAATTCTACTCCAAAAAATATGTAGGTAAGAGTAAAAATACTTTATTAGGTCCACAGCCCAAGTACTGGTTATTTTGAAAATAAAATTCTATTGTACAATAAGGTTGTTAAAATGAAAGTCCAAGAGCAGAATGGAAATGAGAGAAGAAAAATGAGTGAAATAAGAACCTGCTAATTCAGATTTATTTTAAAAACTGAAAATAAATAAAATATAGAAGACTATTTTACGCAAACAAAAATATTATTGTCCATACATGTGTAATGATAGAAGTAGAATCTGTGTTTCATTAATAATGCTTAACACTTTTGTAGTTTACTATACCATAGCATGGCTTCAGTATTCCTGGATTGCAATTCCCAGGATAATTATCAGAACAAAGGAGGCAGATTGATTGGTATTTAGCTAAATTTGTCAGCCCAAATCACAAAGTTTTTTTTGTTTGTTTGTTTTTTGTTTGTTTGTTTTCTTTCTTTCTTTTTTTTTTTTTTTTGGTATCAGGGATTGAACCCAGGGGCATTGTACCAATGAGCCATACCCCTAGCCATTTTTATGTTTTATTTTGAGAGAGGTTTTGCTAAGTTGCTTAGGGCCTCCTTAAATTGCTGAGGCTGGCTTTGAACTTGTGATTCTCCTGCCTCAGCCTCCTGAGCCTTTGGGATTATAGGCGTGTGCGCCCTCGGCAATCATAAAGTTCTTTAAGGACTTTCTCTTTTAAACATAGTCACTTCAGATCATTGTTAATGTTTATAACAAGGCAATCAACGTTATTTAGATATTCAGGAACTGTTCCTTTCATCGTATAACAATTTTTTTTATTAAGGATGAGCATTGAAAATATGCAGGACAGTACAACTTCTATATTCATTATGAGTATGATAAAAACAAGCCTTTTTCTCATTCACATAAATATGTATTGAATGAATTGGCAAAATATCTATAAACAAAACCATATTATTTTCAGCAATAACATCAGACTATAAATAATGAAAGCTAATCCTTTAGTTTTTCTCCTGAGATATTCACACAACATATATTTAACTTCTTCTCAAGTTAAGTGACAGAAAGCTAGAACAGATTGTGCAATAGTCAAAGCAAAATTGACACAAATGTCCACTATAGACAAGGGGACAGAATATTTCATACATACAGGCAACAATGTAATATATAGGGATCTCTTAAACAAAAGCATTATAGTAAATACATGGTAACAAAAGGTAACCTTTCTATTAAGCCAATATTAGGTAGTGTTTAAAAATATATTATTTTAGGGCCAACTGTTTTGTAAACAAAGAATTAAAAGCATGGAGAATACCTAGTGAGTTATTTAAAAAGGAGTATAAAACATAGCAACTGCTTTCAAGAATGTTAAAAAATGGTTGTGGAATCAAAAATAATCTGCAGAAATAATTAGCAAGTAATTAATTTGAATAGTGGGTATAAATGATAATATGGAACAAAAGTTAATAGAACAAAGTGAGGCCTAGAACAGTTAGTGATACTTGAATTGGATTTTTAAGATGGGGGCAATTTATTAGCAAAATTTGATGGCAGGAGAAAATTCCAGAAAATGGGAATGAGCATAACAAAGCAAGAATAGTGAATAATGAACTGGCTTCCATAGGAAAGAGAATATTTTATACTGTGTATATATAGATGAAACAACACAACTCAAACCCTAAAAATTGCACAGTCAATGCAGTTTTCTGAGAAGATTCACATTGCTCTCCACTCTACTACAAAGTTCTAGAAATTCTATTAGACTTAAAACTTACACAACTGATCTGCCAAAAGCCTACAGTCATGAATTTTGGTTAGATAGTTATTACACTGTTATTATAGCTTAATATAGCCAATCTATTATGCATGTGTGTGCATATGTGTGTATATTTCAAAACATCATGGTATACACAATAAATTATACAATTTTATCTGTTGTTTTTTAAAAAATGTTTTTTAAAAAGTAAATCATATGATCCACACATGATGATGATGATGATGCATGCATATCTATAGTCTCAACTACTCAGGATACTGAGGCAGGAAGATAAACTCCTGGCCCAGGAGTTACAGGCCAGCCATGTCAATATAGAGATTCCCAATTCAAAATAAAAATACTCATACTATTTTTTAGAATAGTTTTTAGTTGTTGAGGACCTTTATTTTAATTAATTAATTTATATGTTGTGCTGAGAATCAAACCCAGTGCCTCATGCATGCTAGGCAAGTGCTCTACCACTGAGATACAACCACAGCTCATATTCATACTATTTTAAGAAGTTGAGCTCAGAGAAACAGACATTGGAGTACTAGTAGCCAAGGCCTAACAATTGGGAGAAATAGGATAATATTGGTCAATTTATAAAACTTTCAGTTATAAAATTAATAAATTCTGGCATCTAATATATAGCATGGTAATTGGACTTAATAAGTCTATTTTGTGTATTTGAAATTTGCTAAGAGAGATCTTAAGTGTTTTTACCACAAAAATATAATGGTAACTATGTAAAGTGACAGATAATATTAATTTAGTTGATAATAGAAACAATTTTACAATGTATATGTATATTAAATAATCACATGGTATATTTTGAATATATGTAATTTTATTTATCTATTATATTTCAATGAAGCTGGTATAAAGTAACTAAGAGTTCTTATCACATTTTATTGCTATAGCACTTACACATTTTATCTCATTCACCCCTCAAAATACTGAACCTGAAAAGTAATGTTCTCACATATGAAAACTGAGGCCTATTGTGTAAGAATACCTGTCAATGTCACATAACAAGCATTTGGAGTTGGAACTTCTCCCATGTGTCCTGATTACAAACAATTACCTACTTCTATAATTTCCTTGGGTCATTGAAAATCTGAAGCTTTTATCATGAACGTGTATAGACTATCTAGATGCACTCACTAATCAAATATGAAAAGAAAATTTGTTTTAAAATGTCATCTCAACTTGAAATCTGCACATAAAATAACCTTTGTTCCAAGATAGACTATGGGACAAAACAGAAGCAGAAAAACTGAAACAGGCTTACCACTGGAGAGCTGAGTACTCTTGAATTTAGACAATCCAGGTCATTAGTCATAGAGTCCTAAGGGGAAAAAGCATGTCTGGTTCCACACTAGTAAAGCCAGAAGCTCTCTAATTTGCATCCCTTACTTGGCTGAGGATATCAGATGTGTTCAGGTTGAACAAGTTCAAGACTCTTGCTTGAGTAATTTTAAGGAACGTAACACATTCTGAATAGTAATTGGCTATTTAATAATCCTGTTTGCAGCACCAATATAAGCTAGCTTCACTCTTATGCACAGAATAGGACCAACTGCCTTACTCAGTGCTAGGACAAGAAATCTTCATCTGCATATAAGCTTTAAAGTCAACCTGATGTAAAATCCTGAAATACATTTTGAAAATGAATGGATTAGTGATAAAATTAATGAGAAAACTAAAGTCTCTGAAATGAAATATTTTTGGCATGTGATAACCTGATATGCTGCCCTCAAAAGTCCCTTGCAATTAGGTTTGCTGAGCCATCACAGCATAGCTTTTCTTGCATTATGGGTATTATATTAACCAAGCCAACTTGTCTATTAGTCTTTGTCTCACATCACTTTTCAACACTAACTTTTACTCCTTTTAGGCCAATCTATTCATAGTTGACTTTTCTCAATGTGCTGCTCCACTATCTTATACAGGCTCCCCAGTACAACTACTGCTATTGCCAACTACAATTCCCTCATCTACTAAAATGTTCTTCAACATTGGCCTCATTTTCTATGACTTTACATACTCTCCACTGTTTGTTATCTAGCCTAGCTTGATTCCAATTGACTTATTAGAGTGTTACATACAAAGAATAGCACCTTAGACTTTACTTAAACTTTCTGTTTAAGTAAACACATACACATATATTCATTATATATATGTAGTTACATATACAGATTTGCCATTATCCTTCAAATAGTATTTATCAAAATATTGGAATTGACAAATGCTTCTCCAATACCCAATGCAGAATTATAACTACTACTGTTTCTCTCCAAAGGTCTACTTACTCTTTGCTAGGAAAACATCAAATATAATTTTAAAAGATCACTGTGGATTCTCTGTGGACAGTGAAAAGAAGGGAAAAAAGCACAAGTGGCAAAGATGAGTTAGGAGGGGACTACTGCTAGTGGCTATACTTTAAGGGTAACATAAATTAAAGGTAACTTATTTTAAGGGTAACTTAAATTGGAATGAAACCAAAAGGTATGTATGGTATATTTCCACTTTTTCAGCTGTTCCATGAACCTATTATTCACATATTGGAATATCTGGCATATTTCATATAGTAGCTCTTCCAAACCTTCCTACAGTTTTTCAGGTTCACTAACTGCTTCCTTCCTTTCTACCTCCCACCCTGTATTTATTAAACAGAGCAACATCCCTCCCTCACTATCCCTTCCTTCCTCTAACATCTTATGTGCCTTTGCCCTGTCTTATTAAGTGTGCACAACAACTTCTCTCTAACCTTCTGAGTTACTTTAGATTCTCTCCAAACACACACCGGGATTTGGAATTCAGGTACTTCTTCTGGCAAATGATTTCAGAAAGTACAAAAGAGGAGAGAAATCGAGATTAGGAAATTGGAGAAGACAATACAGGATGTGTTAAGGCACACATTGCTACTGGGGACAATTGGAGCTCAATCACTTCTGTGAATCTTGAGAGGCTGTGAAGAATTGTGTACCAGAGGATGAGGTGACTGAGTGCTTGCTCTATGACTCCCATTTCCTGGTCATTAAAGGTCACTTCTAGTGGCATTAAAGACTGCTCTCTCCAGGTTCATTCCTTTTTGCAGGAGAAGCTCTATGTTCTACAATAAGTCTTCAGGCAAAGCAGTTGAGTAAGACATAAGAACTCTGGAGACAAGTATGTCAGAATTTGCAGCAAACTCAGGTGAGAAAGGAGATATTGGGAAGAGCATCAGCAATGCCTTCTTTATCTTCTTTATTCTTTAGAACCTATTTATTTCTCTGTTCCAATGAAACACTTCTTAAAGGAATTACTGTTAGACACCATATAAGTCACTTTATACATTCTTTACTTAAAAACTGTTATTTAAAGATTGGAAAATAAGGCCCCTAAATTCTTCAGTTGATTTTGGGAATGCTATTTGTAAACTTTTTTTGTCCATAAAAATATATAAGCGGGGCTGGGGATGTTGTTCAAGCAGTAATGTGCTTGCTTGGCATGCGTGGGGCGCTGGGTTCAATTCTCAGCACCACATAAAAATAAAATAAAGATGCTGTGTCCACCAAAAACTGAAAAATAAATATTAAAAAGTTCTCTCTCTCTTCTGTCTCTCTCTCTCTCTAAAAATATATAAGCAAGTTTTATATATTTTATATTGATTAATAATATTAAAACATATTGTAATACCTTGACACTACATTGCCATTTATCAACATGTAACCTTTTAATGCTTACCAAAGATTAAAATCTACCAATGTCCATTGAACTCTATACCTCTATTCAATTTATCATTTTTTATAATTTGCAGGCTTTTAATAGGCTGATTAGAAACCCCTGAACCACAAAAGCTATTTATATTTCAAAATACTCTTTAGAGAATTTCTTTTTACATGTGCTACAAATGGCCTTCAGTCAAAGCACATTTTTTATGTTGTTTTGTGGTTGTTTAAAAGCAATAAAAATATTTTTGGAGTCCTGTAAATCTCCAAGGTAAGTGTTTAAAAATTGTGCTTGTAGGAATCTGTCAGTATTTTAGTGAATATTATCTGAAGAACAACTATAAGCAAATTTGAACAGCAGGCTAGTTTGTACAGAAATTATTTTATTCATCGGAATGTCTTCACATGTGGTATACATTATTTTTGGTTTGCCTCCATTTATGATTAACAATTGTGACTTCAAAGGTAGTTAAATTATATAATTTGATGAATAAATGGTAGTATCTATAGTAATGGACCAATGCATATAATTCAACTTAATTCATATTTATATATAAAGGAAGGTATACATATGTCAAAATTTCACCACACTGGATCCCACAAATTTGTATAATTATTATATATCAATTTAAAGACTAAAAACAATACACTTTAAAATTTGCTTCAATGAATTAATCTAAAGCATCTAGCTAAAATAGAAAAAAAATCATTACTTTTAATTATATTACAAAACTTCTACTCATTGCTCTTTATTCAAAGGACTTTGGTAGAAGTCACTGGTGCTCATTTATATTGCAAGGAGATTTTTCTAGATTTCCATATAATTCAGTAATAATTTCCATACCCCTAGTCACTTTTCATTATGCAGACATAGTCTCTTAACTTTCAAAAATAAAATCTTTACATAATATATTTTCAGAATGACTTGAGTTTAATTAAAAAGAACTTTCCCACAGGTTCTTGGATTGAGTTTTGAATGTGTAGTTAAGCAAAGCAGAGACTTATCTCTGCTTTTGGCAACTTTAAAGCTGACTAGGAAGGTACTAAACAGGCAGGGACTTCCCTGAACATTTTCATTTCTTTCCCTCTCCATCTCTCAACCAATATTCACAACATTTACCCAAACACAGAGACTAAGTTTTGACTGGTTGGAAAAAAAATCCATATATTTAAGGTTCTTCTTTTCTCTAGCTCTCATTTCACTTTCAAGTGCTGTCTCAATATTTTATATATATATATATATATTGTGTGTGTCTTTCTGTGTGTGTGTGTCTGTCTGTCTGTGTGTGTGTGTCTGTGTGCCTGTCTGTGTGTATGTGACTGAAGAGATATGATTTTGGCCTGACCATAAAGAATCAGAAAACTGAAAAGGCAAATAGATGATTCTATCCAGAAAGTCTCAAGTGAGTTGGTAAAAGAAATCTAATAACTAAGTTAAAATAAGCAAAATCCAAAAATGCCTTTTGTTCTAATATTCAATTAATACTCTAATAACTATCAGAATAAAATGTCATAGATAATATTAATTTTGATCAAAAAAGACGATACTAAAAATTAAAATAAAAATACTCACACTTTTTTTCCTGGGTAAATTTACCTGTAGGATTCATTCATTCATTCATTCATTTAGCTAATCAATTGAATTCTTATTACCTACTACATAGGTATTAACTGCTAAAGTTTTGATGATGAAATCCAAGGGACATAAGAAAGATAATAAAGTATTAGTCTTTTTTCTCAAATATATAGCCACAAACATCATTAAGAATGGTTTAATTTTCATAAGTAAAACCATAATTCATTATTAGAAATGCTACCTGGGTTAGTCAAATTGATGAGTTTCTTTAGTTATGAAAAGGAATGTAAAAAATAAACTGATAAGTGAGCCAGGCAAAAATAAATAATTTCATAGAGTATTTAAAGATCAGATGTATGGTGCATTTTCTTTCTGCTTATCACCCCCATTTCATATAATTGGAATAGTATCTGAATGAAAATAACATAAAAATGTCAGCATGGCATTGATTGTTTCAGAAGCATGTGACAAGCAAGACTGGACAAAAGAAAATACACTATGAAACTGAAATAAAGGAATATATATATATATATATATGCATATATATATATATATATATGCAGATATATCTCCCTAATTAAGAAAGGAAATAGAGAAAATCATTATAATAAAAATTTCTACCCCCTTAAAGATGTGCCTACCCCAAACCTCAGTTATGAATATCTAGATTAAATGCCATTAAAAATCAATTATCCATTTCATACATTTAATCTAAATGTTGTACTCCATTAGAATATATCAAAAACATAAATTTTACTGAAAGAAATGGACCATAGCAAATGAACATATAACTTTAAAACAGCAGAGTTTACAATTTTTGAATTCTTTACTTTGGTTATTAATATTAAAAAGATATACTTCAATTTTTAGGTATTACAGTTAAGTAAAATATCCTATCTTTTCATGGTTTAAGTTTCCGAACTCTTCCTTCAGTAAATAAGTTAGAAAACATCATTTTTACTGACCAAAAAAGGGAGACTTTGATATATAGTATAGATTCAAGTATTTATAACACATGGATCATGCTTTCATTTGGTTAAAAATGTCATAGACAAAAATCCTTACTTATACAGAAATATCAAAGAATGAGAATGAAAACAGAAATTAAAAATTGAATCTTTATGTATTTGAGAACTAGTGACCAAATGTTTACTTCCCTTAACACTAGTTTAGTACTAATTTTCCTGCTAAGTAATTTAAGTCGTTATTTCTAATTTCCATTGAAAAACAATTTACTAAATAGGCATTCATTATTTTTTATAATATTTTAATATTTTAATAATCATTAATAGAATACATGCCTGAATTTTGTGAGAATAGGTATTTATTTTCTTGTAGAGTGGGAAATTTCTCTGTGTAAAGAGAACACAGGTAACAAGACTAAGAATGCTTATTTTGTGTTCTTAATATTAAGAGCATATATTTTCTGTTCTTAGACTATCACCAACATCAGCATTTCCTGAGAAACTTATTAGAAATGCAAATGTTTGGGCCTCTCACTAAGAATGAATCCGAAATTCTGAGGGCAGAGCCCAGGAAGCTCTTGTTTTGTAAAGCCCTCCGCTGTGATTCTGATGCCCACAGAATGGTGAAATCCACCACTGTAGTGTATCTTCTTCCAGAGTTTGCGTGAAGAATAAATGAGAAAACTTATGGCATAGGGCTTTGAGGAAAACAGTTTTAAAATAAATAAATAAAGAACTATATAAGCATAATTTATTAAGTAGGCCAACAATTGTTTTTAACTTATTTTTCTGTCTATTTCCTCCTTGGTTTGTACATACATTTGGAGATAATCTCAGCAATGTCAGCAAGCTTGGTGGCATAGTTCAAGCTGTGAGGGTTCAATAAATAGGTCGGTAAACATTGCAAATCAACACAGCTTTTGATGAAATGTCAAGCAAGACAGAGCTTAGCTATATTCAGCTCAGCTTGAACTCATAAACCATTAACTGGCCTCTGTACTTCCAGAACAATCTGTCTGATAAATAAAACACAAATATAAAAATTTAAAAAAAACTTTAGAATGAGATTAGTAAAAGGCAATCTATAAGTGAGAAATGGCAACCACTTAGTCCAGAGGAAATGAGAGACAAGACTTATAAAATGGGTAACTTTTCTTACAAATCAAGTTATGGGGAATCTTGACATCTAAATAGGTTTTATTTTTAACTTTACACTGCCTTTCCCTCTACTAGATGTTTTATAATTTAAATAGGCATATTTTACCTCAACTCTTTTAGCTCATCCTCCCTTTAAAACAATACCAAAAAAACCCCCTAACATTTCACAATGATAGAAAATAGGAAAAACTTGCCTAAATCAGAATCTACTTGAATTTTAACAAAAGTATTACAATTTTGAAATAAATGTACTTAGTATATATAGATTGTATGTTTATATGTACTAACAAAAAATCAATGTTAATTTAGAGTTTTAGGATATCCTATAATAAAAAATACAAAAATAACATGATTAATCACTATACCTCTTTACTTTATTTAAAAGCTATCATTTAACAAAGAATGTTTAGACTTTAAAACTATTCTAAAACCTAATTCAGATAATTAGGCAACCTGGAATATGCCTGTAATATGTGGCCCAGTTTGTTTCTTAATAAGTTGTGCTTGTCTGAACATGTCTAAATTACTATTTACAACAATATTATTTTCCTTTACTTTGGAAAAAAATTGTAACCTGCATATGTGTGTGTTTGTGTGTGTATATATATACACACATAAACATATATATGTTTATGTAGATATATATGTATCCATTTGTATACATATATATAAAACAGGTTTTTCTATCCATAAGAGAAAAACTCCTCACTTTAGTTTTCTAATGAGTTTATGGATATATTCCATGTCCTTAGAAATTTACTTTGAAGAATATTATTTTTATTGACTAAGGTCTTGATCATCAATTTTTAAAATATCTTCCTATAAGAAACAATTTTCGATTCCTAAAGACAAAGTTCATAAAAGCCATAACCCAAAAAGGAGAATTTGTGTTCCTTCTCTTATCACTGATTAATATTATCCTATAGGTCATTGATGTCAAACCCCTTCCCTTCCTTCCTAATAATAAAAGCCCAAATTTAACTTTTAGAGAAAGACTTATGGAAAAGGAGCAATTTAAATATATCCTAGAGGTTGCAAATTGACCAAAAGAGTCACCTTTAGGGAAGCCTGCTTCCGAATGCTTGTGGCATTTATCATTCTTCTGAATGGCTGTTGCATTATCTGCAGCTTTTACTCACCAGATGAGACCTCAGACATTTCAAATTCTGCGGAGGCTGGCTACACCTTCATAGGAAAGCTTTTTGCTGATTTCCCTGTTGGTACTTTTCTCTTACACATTCTATGGGGTATGATAAACCTGGAGGTAGAGTCATAGCCTAGCACAGATAAAGCAGGTACATAATCTTTGACCAGCCTCACAAAAGCAGACAAACACACAATCTTTTTGCACCTGTTTCTTCCACTCTGGTTGCTGTGAATAGTGAGGTGTTCTTCACAGATTCAGCTTCACAGAGAGCATTTTGCAAACACTCCCCTCTCACAGCAATGGTTTCTTCCCTCACAGGCTCAATCTACCTGATTACGTTCCCTTCTAATCAGTAACCTCAGTTCCTCTAGTAATAACTGTGCCGTCTGCTTTATATAGGATTTCTCTGAGACTGAAGCATAACTGGAGAGGAGAATTACAGGAGCTGATTATTATAAGGACACCTGTATTTTTGTCTAGTCTTCATGTGAACTCGATGGTGCACTTATTTATGCAAACTGATTATAGTGAAAGAGAAGCAGAGAAGAGGAAGCACAAAGAAAAAACTGGACCCATGAAGTTGTACACCTGTGTAATGTAGGAGAAAAAAAAAACTCTAAAAATATCCAGCACAGCACCAAATATATTTGAACTTCCTATGAAAATATAAAAAGTGCTTGATATTCAAATATCTTCCTCCAGATATACCTCTGAAAATCTATTCTAAAATCTGAAATACAATGTGAACTACAATGCAAAAGTTAATTCTTAAAGCAAATGAAGATTATTTAAGATTGAAGCCTAAATCCATCCATATAAACCCTATTTTTTTTAAAGAAAAGGAATAATCTGTGTAACTTACTTAAAATTATTTTGAAGTTAAACCTTGAATCATGATTCTTTAAAATACAGAATTGTGCCAAGCTTGTGTAATGACTGTTTACCCAGAGCATAAGATTGAAGTGGATTTTCAGATTAAAAATAAAACTCTTAAGTATGTCAATCCCTATCTGATCAAAGCATACAAACTAAATTTTTTCCAGTGCTTCATTAACGATATCCCCAAGTAGAGCTGTCATTCTCTCTGTTTTCCTTAAAGAACAAGTTGTTAAAGTGATTGAAGTCCATATAAAGAATCTTGGAGTTATAGAGTTGTCTTTTTCATCTTGGTAGACTCAGTGCCTGACACTGGACTTGGCAAAAAGTAAGTGCTCAATATTTATTTATTCAATGCAACAAAAATCATACAATACAAAATGTCATTATCATCGCCATTGATATTAAAAAAACAAGTTCAGTATTCATTTAATTTTATATAAACCATAGTTTTCTACAGTTTCTAAAGTACTTTAAATCAGATTGTTCTCTTTAATACACACTATTTGGGAATTATAAACATATCCTCAGCTGGAAGTAAGCTAAAATGTGTCTTACTTTTTTTTTCCTTTCTGCTTTTCCTACTCTCAACTTCCAGATGCAGAAATTTCATTTGGAGAGAACAGGAGATTTTGGTAGGGAAAAGCTCATTAATCTTACCATATCCCCCTGCCTACAAAGAGTACTGCATTCAAATTACAGAAGAACTAAAGAAACCTTGTAGCATGAGTATATAATTAGCAGTGCTGCTAAGTGAATGGAAATGGAGGTTGCCTAACTTAATTAACTGTAATCATTACTCATTGTCATCCTGCTTAGAAAGATTAGTTGAGGGTATTTCTTATGTGGTATTACATTAGGCATTTCTATTTCTCCCTTAAATGTATAAATGATTATAATGCAAAGAAAGAATGATCATGCTCTTTCAATCAGATATAAACTTTTCTAAATTAAGTTCTATGTCTTAATTTAGAGAACAGAACAGGAATAAGAAAACATTTTGTGAGTCTAAAGTTAGAGAAACTAAGAAAAAATAGATAATTACAAAAGTTAGTTGCTTGAAGAGAAAAATAAAGAAACCTTGCATATGAGTTTCTGTAAAAATAGTAACTTTTTTTTCTGGGAGGAGGGAAATAACAGATAGTGATCTAAGAGGGATATTTAAAAATAACGAATTCTGAAAAGTGTCAATGTCTGATTAAGTTGATCACAAATTGCATAACAATGCAAGGCGATCATCATACCTTCAAGGATATCATGGATAAGGGCTGCTTTCCAATAACTTATACTTTTAGTTGAAGATACTTCTATATGGGAAGCATTTATTCTTTTGAATTAATGCAAATCATCTTGAATTGATAACTAATAAAGCCTTCATTAATTCAAATAGAACAGGAAACTTTATACTGGCTGTTACTTTCAGGGCTTGATTTCAATATCCAAAAAGGTCCATAGCAGCTCTATATCCTAAGAGGGATTTGGCAATTAGTGAGGATCTTCACTGTTTTAGGAAATGAGCTAAGAGTTCCAGGTATATTGTATTATAAGAATCTTCCCAGCAAACCTGTAATATTGACATTCTTATCATTATATCCATTAAACAGAGTAAGAGATTGCAGCTCAAAGAGATTTTCCAAAATGATCAATAATAAGAATTGTCTATGAATCCAGCTTTACCTACCCCCCTGGAACAATGTATCTCAAAAGATAATGTACATACAAATTAGGGTATTTGATTTGTGTATTTGGGTTAAAAAATGGATTCTAGGCTGGGCACAGTGGCATACACCTTTAATCCCAGCAGCTGGGGAGGCTGAGACAGGAGGATTGCTAGTTCAAAGCCAGCCTCAGCAAAGTGAGGCACTAAGCAACTTGGTGATATCCTGTCTCTAAGTAAAATACAAAATAGGGCTGGGGATGTGGCTTAGTGGTCGAGAACTCCTTAGTTAATCCCCTGACACTCCCCCAGAAAATGGATTCTAATTCAATGATTTTAGGGAGAATCTGAGATTCTTTATTTTGGACAAGCTCCCTGGTCTTCCTGTTACTGATCTTTAGATAAGACACTGGGTGACCAAACCCTAGACCAGTGGTTCTCAAACTTTGCTGATATTAGAATCATTTGGGGAATTTTAAAAAATTCAAGTGCCCAAGTAGAACTTCATATCAATGAGATCAGAATCTATATGTGTGAGATTCAAGCAATTCTAATGTACAACCACATTCAAGAATCAGTACCCATAGATTTCTTGTTCTCACATTAGGTGTGCATCAGAATCAACTGAACAGCTAATAAGAAACACAGAGACCTTCATTCATTAATGCTCAGATAGGATTTAAGCCTTGGTTTATTTATCTAGCTCTCCTGTTTTTCTGGTACCCGATGATGTTAGAGAATCATTCCCTATACCATGCTCTTTCAAATCAATCAGAACAATCCCTGAAGATAACATTACTATTAAGGAAACAGAGCTGTGGGTAGGGACTTGTTTTTATGTACATGCTCAAGGTTCTTAGGTTTGATAGGACATCGTTCAAATTAACTATCCCTGTGTTTCTCAAACCAGCACATCCTCTGTCACAATCCTTTTCCAAAATCTCTTTTGTGATTATTTATGTTTTTATCATACACTCCAGCTAACTGTTGTTTTCTTTTCCTTATTGTAGTATGTTGCATATTAAATCTATTAGTTTATTAGTACTTCAGTGGAAACTATTAGTATCATGTGACATTTTCTATATGCCCAGAGTAGCCATATAATTGAAAGTAATAAATTTTGAAAATAACATAGTGGAAGTTGAAATGAATGCAAAAAAAATTCCTTAAGTTCCATAGCATAACTGCAGCACAATATGTCACCCTGTAGTTAAAACCTACTTCACAAATGATACTCAATTTCTTTTCAAGGGTTTATGAAGATGAGGAGGATCATTTTGACTAGTGACACATTTGGCTTCAGGGAAGTTTTTGCATGACTGCTATCAGATTATATCTCCTTAAACATTGTTGGCAGTGAAGATGTGAGCATGATATACATGTAATTATCGGGGTCCAAATTTTATTTCCTTATAGCTCCTAAAAACACATATTTGGAGGAAATGGTTTTGAATATTTCCCTTAGCATTATTTATATTGTCCAATTATTCATTTCAATAAGTGCAGCTATGGAAAGTGCTTATGGTTCTAGATATAGTACCTTGCACAAAAGTGTTTGAACAAGTGTGTGTGTGTGGGGGGGTAAAATTTAACTAACACTCCTCATCTCATCCTTGTCACATTGTCATAAGACAGAGCCAAACTGGAAAGCATGCTTTCTTTAAAAATTGGTCTTCTATGGGCTTCAGGGCAGAAGAATGTCCCTTTATCTAATTTTCAGAGTACCATATAAGCTAGCAGCAGTCCCGGAATCAGCAAGGTATAGTGGAGGAGGTTTAGGGTTTACATCAGAAGGCATTAGAAACTAATTTTATGATATAGTGCAAATTATTTAAACTTCTAGCATTATCAGGCCTTCTATCTATAAAATAGAATAGTAACAAGCCATATACCTTCAAAGCTCAGGCTCAGGAGTCAAAGTAAATCACATAGGGCTTGAATTCCAATTCTGCAATATACTAGTGGTATAAAATTGACATGTCATTTTAACCATATTTCATTCTCTGTAAAATGAGGATGATGTTAATTCCGACTCCCTAAGGCTATTGTTTGGATCAGCTGCATGGTGTTTAATACAGTGCATGATACAGATTTGGTGCTAAATATATAGTAGCTACTATTTATCAACAACAACAATAAGATTATAATAACTCACACTTCCCAAGGCCTTAAAGGAAATGAAATCAAGTAATGCATAAGAAATAAGCCTTTGAACTAAAAAACACCATAATGGTGTTAAAGATGGATTTTCTTCCTATTAGTATATATGTTTACCATATCTTGATTTTAAGAAACAGCAGTGATGATATAGCAAGGATAGAGCTACCAAAGATCCAGCTACAATACTTGTTCTGAGAGGTTAGGCTCCTGTGGAGAGTTGGAGTCAAACTCTATGCCTATATATGGTAGCACAAACCTAAATACACAATACATCAGGGAACAATGTGGACTGTGAATGTACAGATCTAAAACTAGAACTTCAATAACCTAGAGATGTGCTGAATAAATTGGAAGTAATCCCATTAAATCTTTGTCTCTAGAGTTATTATTCCCAATAATCACATTTTTAAAAACTGCTATCTTGAAAATTGTGTTTCCCGAAGCCACCTCCGAGTAGCAGTAAGCTACCAGTCTCCTATTACAAAAAGAAAAATGAGACCATCCTATAAACACATTATCCAATACAGTGCCTGAAAGTGCAAGCTGGGAGACATTATTGCTCAATGGAAGTCAATTTAAAATAAGAGGTTACAGAGCTTTCTCTACAAGAGTAAAGGATCCCAGGCATAATTGTTCTGCAGTAACCTTGGAAAGGTATACTTTTGTACAAACTGTGTTATGATTTTGGCCTGTCTCCTAGGGAGGAACTTTAGTTTCAGTCATTAAGTTTATGAAAGCCAAGTTCTTTGTAGTTTTTCAGCCAGCATCTTTACATTTTCTGTGATCACATAACTATGGTGAGTATTGTCTATGTTTACTTATGATTTTAAACACAATTTTTTCATGGCCCATTTATTGCTGAATATTGTTCTCTTATAGAATTATAGCAATTCTGAAGTTAACAGCAGAGAATAATGCAATCAGTATTATGTGTATATTTGCTTTCAGAAGTCGAGCAGGATGAAAATCTATCTAGTTCTTTATTGTGAATGATTGTTAATTTTTATACCTAATGACAAAAGAATCACTTTAGAATCAAATTCCCTATAGGAAACTTTTGCACAGGTATCTCTCCACATGGAATATCACCAAGTGCTAACTTTTGATATAAATGTGAACTTCAGACAACTTGGGAGCTATTATTTTACTCAGCCTCCTTCCTCAAACAGAGCTCAGAACTGCCCTCCCTTAACTTTAAGCTTTTCTCAATGAACTGAGTAATGGAATCT
Organism: Ictidomys tridecemlineatus; assembly: GCF_052094955.1. Lineage (NCBI taxonomy): Eukaryota > Metazoa > Chordata > Mammalia > Rodentia > Sciuridae > Ictidomys > Ictidomys tridecemlineatus. Next base: position 100,337,394 of record NC_135493.1, on the reverse strand, counting down.
TGAGGGATACCTTTAAATCCAGCAGCAGAAGCGAAAACCTTCCCCACTGATAAGTAAAAGGATATTTCTGGCAACAAAACCTATCAACTATAGGAGGTATGTATCTAACTCACTCAGCCTTCAATTAAATGCTAGCCAGTAACCCCTGAAGGCAACAAGGACTTAGAGTGAAATAAAAAAGTCCACAGACGTACTGCAGAAGATCCAGTCACAGAGAATAGCAGGTTTAACAACTGATTCTGAGATTATCTGAAAATATCCTAGAACATTTAAAGCTTCATGGTGATCACAGTTAAAAATAATATACTACATATTCCAAATTCACTAAAAGAATAGATTTTTAAAAATTATCTCCACAAAAAATAATAAGTTGGTGAAACTAAGGATCTATTAATTAGCTTGACTGAACATTTCAGCAATGCATACATAGATCAAAATATCACATTGTAGCCCATAAATGTGAACAATTATTTTTTGCCAATTAAAAATAAATAATTTATTTTTTAAACGTTTAATAATCCCAAGATGTAAGAGAAACTATTTGACAAGTCCATTCATTTATATCTGAGACTGTAAGGAAACAGAAGTGATTTATCCACTTAAAATTTTTATTTGGTTAATGGCATATCCATATACTACATCATCTATGCAAAGACAATACATAATATATGGTATTTAGTATAATAAAATCCCTAGAAATGACAAAATGGATTCAGGAGGTGCATTCCTGTTCTCTACAAATTCTTATATGTCTGTAATGATGCCATATATATCTTCTTAAAACACTAATTTTCTGATGACACCTACACTGTTTCTCATAGCCATAACTCTTGGTAGGATAGTTTCCAACCATTGTGCAAATTTTATCATCTATCTTTTGTTCTTCAACATACTACAGTGGCTTCCACTGAAAAATACTTTTTCATGTGATTCTTTTTCCATTAGATTATAATACATGTGGAAATAGAAAGAATTACTTTACAGCTATCTATTACTTAGTCCTTCCTAGCTCTGTTCCTATAACAGTTATCACATACCAAATATTAACTTTATGTTTCATATTGATATGACCCTACTGATATCCAAATGAATGCTAAAGTCACCAAAAACTTGTAAAGTAGGGTAGATAATTTACATAGTGAAAAATCAGAAGAAAACTAAACATCCATCAAATATGAATTAAATAATTCCAGAATGATCAATTAGTATATTTATAGGCAGTGAATAAAAATTTCATTATTATTTCAGACTATTTAAGTATTTGGAAAAATATATATTAAGTGAATTAGGTAGCTTTCAAAATTATATGTATGATACTAAAATAAGACATCATTCTTCATGACTAAAATCAGCTCTGGAATCTGAGTGCCTGGTTTAGAATTCTGGCTCTATTTCATATTGGCACATAACCCAGATCAAGTTATTGTATCTTGTTATTGCACCAATTTCCTCATTTTATAAATGCTATAATAATAATACTTATATCATAAATTGTTGTGAGGCATAAATGGATGATATTTAACATATAACATAACTGAAATATTTCCTGGTACATACCAAGGGCTCAAAAACTGTTAGCCATCATTGTACAGTTTTCAAAAGGGATGTGTGTAGTAGACATATAACATTAGTTATTCGGAAACAGCAAAATTATGGCAACTGTTTCTTTCATTGTGTGAGGGGTTTTATTTTTATTTTTGTTTTGCATTTTACTTTCGACAGTGAGTCTGCATTAGTTTGTATAATAAAAATCAGGATCTTGTTAAAATATACTAAATTTTTACTGAAGGTTATGCAGGTATGATGCATACATAAGTGAGGGAGTCATGATGAGAGGGCTTAGCTCAAGAACTAATGTCATCACAAGCAGATTGCCTGTAAAATAGTAGACATTCCTGTCCAATGATGCTGTATTTTATTAGTCCTATATTCTGTAACTTTGTGTACTACTCAATTTTATATGCTGAAGCCTAATCCTTAATTCCATAGTATTAAGAGGTGGGGCCTTTCAAAGGTGATTAAGTCATAAGGGTGGCATTCTCACGAATGGGATTAGTGGCTTTATAAAAAAATATGGAAGATTGTTCACTTGTTCTCTTCCACAAGTGAGGAGACAGCAAAAAGGGAATTGACATAGTCCTCACTTTCTTTCTCATCTGAGTAAGCTCAAGTAAAATAATTTTATTTATACATTTCATCAGAACATTTCTTTTTTAAAAAATATTTCTTTGATGAGCTACTTCCTTTTGCTGCTGGATTTTCAACTTTTCCATGGCAAAATTATACCTGTATGCCTCTTTATATTTATATGAGTGCCTGTATGTAGTAAGTACTCAATAATTACTTGATTAATAACATATTTCACAAAATAAGGTTAAAAGGAAATGATTATTGTCAAATTTGTTTGCCATGATCCAATAGAAACAGAAAACTGAAAAAGTACAGCCACAAGAAGAACAAAGTAATGAAGGGACAGAACATAATGAGATCAGATAGGATATTTTATCAACATTGATCATTTCTTTCCTTGTATAGAATCATTAATGAGTGTAGTACATTTACATTAAAAGTTTATTTCTAAAACATCACAATGAAAATAGTTAATATTATATTTCCTACATCATTAGTACAATTCTAAGTGGTTTTCATTTATTAGTTTCCTCTTCACAGCAACCCTATGAGGTAGGCATTATCATTCATTCTATTGCAGAGACAAAGAAACTCAGGAAAAGAGAGGATACGTGGCCTATCCAAGAGTACACAGAGAAAATAAGAGTTGGATTTCAAACCCAGTAAGCTTAGTTTTAATTATTCCCTTTTAACCATTATATTGTTTCCATTTGTGTATGCATTAACTGAATATTTATTAAAGTTTCTTGAGTTAGAATAAATATTCCCCCCACACACACACATTGGAGAATACATTGGAGAAGATTAATAATCTTTCCTTTCTTCTCTTTCTTTTCTTTTTATCCTAGAATGGATTATTGTCATTTCAAAGCCTCTCTGGTGAGCACTTTTCCCTCCCTTTTATAGCTAATTTTCAGCATTTTTACTGGTAATCATAACAGTTCCTCTTTACTTGCTGGCTTCTGGCATCGGTTTGTTGCTATTTCTTGTTCTTTGATGTTTCTCAATCCTAACTGTTCCCTTTCTCACCCCTGCCTTCTGCCACATTTATCCCTCTGCTATTATTTCTCTACCGTTTTGGAGGCTGACAACTAAAGGGACAGTATCATTCTTCAATGTGTTTCTCTGGCTTGCTCATGAAATCACCAGCAGCCTCTGTCACACATAAAATGTCTAGTCCAAGTTGGAAGATGAATAGCCATTAGGGAAGAACATACTTTGTATAAAGTGGAACCTTTGGACTCCCAGCTTCTTTTTGCTGCTATCAGATTTAAGGGATAGTGGTTCTGTTTGCCTTTTGAAAGGGCAGAACAAGAGCTTTATATATCATGTTTTTGCTATCACTTCTTAAAAGCTATTGCTCTGTATTAAAAATATCATGGGTATGTTCTTGAGTCAGCGGTCAATTCATTTAATTAATTAGGTCTTGGGATGGTGTCCTGAAGTGCTATTTAATGTCTATGAATTTCAAGTGGGTTTGCACAGCAAGCATGTTGCCAGTATATATGGTAAGTAGGTAATTTGCTTTTAATATTATGCAAGTTATTCTCAACATTTTAGATTGTTTTTATAAGGGACATTGTGAAGTCTGGTCTTTTGTCTTAAGTATAAGTTGAAAGGGAGAAAAATATAGTTTTCAAGCCTACTTTCTAGATTTTTCTAGGTAATGTAAAGATGTTCATGGGGAAGAAAATGTTGCTATTTTATATGGAATATTTTAGACATTAACATAGACATTATATTTTTACAGAAACACCCAGGATATACACAGGCTCTTGGATATTTTCATCATCTCAAACAATGACTACTATGGCCTTAGAAAAATCACTCCATTTTATGAGTCTCAGGGGGTTTTTGTCTATAAAATAAGGGGACTAATTTTTGTGGTTGCATCTCTATATCAATTTACTTATACAACACTATGCCTGAGAAACATACATTTATATAATTATTGGGATGAACACTCAGGACTCTACTCAATACATTTTCCTGACACAACCACTGTACTATACTTCTAATGGACACTTTCCCTGAGATAAATATGCTATCCTGCACACACTAATGGAAGAGACCCCCCAAAGGGCTTCTAACATGAATTAAGGAAATTTCATAAAAACAAACAAACAAACAAAAACCCTACAAAACTAGTTATGTATCTATGCCAAGTTCTGATTTCCTAGTGATACCCCCATCTGAAATTACTGAATTTTGTCTTTATATACATATACATGCAAATATTTCATATATTGGTAAATATATGTATATATATATACATGTTTATAAAGACATATATAAAACATCATATTTTCCTTATAAATGAAAATAATTATTAAGTATCATCCAATATTCACTATGTGCTGTGCGTATTTTAAGTGAAATTTATCTTTCTAACAAAGCTCCAAAGTAAGTACTATTATTGTCTTTACTTTCAAAGAGAGGTAGAAAGAGGCTAAGCAACTTGACCTAGGTCACAGCCATTAAATAACAGAATTCAGATTTGAACTCAATGATCAGCCTATCTTCAGGATTCAGGCATATAATTATCATTTATAATATGGCTGAGTTCATATTATAAAATGATTAACAGATGATTTCTTAAAAAGCTTGTTGGAATTAGGAATATAGCCCTACATCACAGAGTATAGCAAGTTTTAGTAGCCCAAAACTCAATTCTTCTTAGTAGCCACAGTATGAACTCTCTATTGGCCAAATGTTTTAAATGAGTGCTTACACATTTCCTTATATTATCTCCAAATATATGTATTATATGTTTTTACCAAAAGGATTGATTTCTGCACTAAAAATTTTTAAAAAATAATATGACAAATATAGAGAATAAATGGAGACTGGACACCACATGGCATTTTTAAAAGTAAAGTATCTGTTTTTCAGAAATCTACAAGGATTTCAATGATATTCATATGATTAGAGAGCTGAAATTGTGCAAAACTTTATAAGGAGAGTAGATAGAAATTCAGCAGAGGGTTTTCATAGTTTGCATGACACTGCTTTCACTTTCTTTGCAATTATCATCCAAGTAAAAATTTATAGGCTTAACAAACTCCATATACACCTAATTGCTCTCTAGGGTGGTAAAACAACCAAGCAGGGAATCTACCACATCAGTTCAGTAAGCTTCATTTAAATTGTGCATATAGACCCCAACAGTGACTCATTAGAACAAGAAATTCATTTGCTTTCTATGAAAACACAATACTTAACTACCCAATACTAGTACCTAAAATTCCATGTTGTGAATTCATATTTACACACACATGCACACACATTTTATAATAAGACCAAAACCATTTCAAACTGAAATGCCAAAATAATCTCTAAAGATAGCTTTGATAAGCAAAAATCTTGTCAGAAAATGGAAATTAAGTCCTTTAAGTAGGCTTAAAGGCCAGCTACTCAAATTTTATTTTAAATATTCAGAATTGCACTGATTTCAGGAGTGCCCATCATCCAATCTCATCTAGCACAACAAAAGAGATTTTGTGAGAAACAAACCAACAGAAAGACTTGTTGTTGTTGTTTTGTTGTTGTTGTTGTTGTTTGTTTGTTTGTTTTACTCTATAATTCACTAATTCTTGGTCTTCCCTTTCCCCTAACTACAGATGGGGCATCTAAACAGTTTATGGTACCTCCAAAAGAAATGAAAGTGGGAGGCTCTGTACTTCATAATGTGCTACCTTTTAAATACAAGATAAATGGAATTTTGTTAATCATAAAAATCAGTATAAATTCTATGTTGTATCCTTAGATATCTCAGGTACATTTAAGGCACTTCAATAAATATGGAGGTTGGGAAATATAAAAAGCAATGTTTATGTTACTAATTATCTTTCCACATTTCTTGTGCATATGCCAGACTTCCATGTTTGTCAGCTTGTAAATATTGTTGGAGGGAAGATATAGGGATGCCAACTTTTATAAAGAAAATAGAGTTAAATGCTCACTATCAAGAACAGTCATATAAAAGGAAATCATAATTTCCAAGTAATTCAGCTATGAAATAATTTAAAATGTAAATAGTGGGAATGTATATACATGATAGAAAGTCCCTTTTTATAGCACAAAATCCTCAAAACTTTGTAAATATTTCCCTGCATAATTTGAAAAATAGAGAAAGTAAACAATGATGATACAGAAAAAAATGTTAAAAAGAAGCAAGGAAATGCAACTTGATGTCAGAACAAATTAATATAACCCCCCCAAAAAAATCCAATATAAAAGATTTAGAATCTAAAAGAAATTTTGAAGTTATTAGCAATTTGTTTTCTACCAGATGAATTCTTCTTTGTTACCTTTCACATAGAATATATTTTAAAAATAATTTTAAGTGTATCTTGATTAATTTTAAGTAAATGAAGATATAATTCATATCCAAATCAATGATATGTACTATATTCAGATTTGTATAACTATTACGACTATCTAATATAAAAATTTTGTTAGTCCAAAACTGAAACCCTATACACATTAGCAATCACTTAATTCCCCACCTTCCTAGATCCTATTAATCTACTTTGTATCAATTTGCCTAATCTACAATTTTCATATAAATCTTATGAAATTATTTTTAAAATTTCATAAGTGAGGGCATTAACAAGTTAATATTAGAATATTAAATACATATGAGTGCTAACTCAGGGTCAACTGTCTTACAAAGCATTTTTCACACATTTAATCTTTATAATAAGTGTAGAGGGTAAGTACTACAGGTTAAATATATTTTGTACAACGTGCATGACATTAGAAGTGTTCAAGATTGAATATATGCATATACACACATATTCATATATAATTTTGGAATATTTGATATAAATAATGAGATGTCTTGAGGTTGGGACCCAACTCTAATCATGAAATTCATTTATGGTTTACAAATATCTTATAGACATAGCCTGAAGATAGTGCTATAAAATATTTGGAATTTTCTACTTGTAACATCATGTTAACACACAAAATACTTTGGATTTATAGTATTTCATATCTTGATTAGGTATGCTCAACCTATTTTACTATTCTTCTGTGTATATAAATGGAAAAACTGAAATAAATGAATTTAACAAATTTTCAAGAACACAGCCAGGCACTGTGACACACACCTGTAACCCCAGAAACTTGGGAGGCTGGGACAGGAAGATCCCAAATTCAAGGCCAACTTCAACAATTTTCTGTGTCTCAAAATCAGAAAATAAAAATAAAAAGGGCTAGTGATGTAGCTCAGAGGTAAAATGTCCCTGAGTTTAATCACCAGTACTGAAAAAAAATGCATAAGACTGCAAAGGTAAAAAGGTAAGAGTTGAAGCTCAAAATCATACCTTGCTCATAATCATACCAAGTCATAATTTGATATATTATATTTGTTATCATGTATCTTCCTGCTTTCACTTGAGTACAATTTTAGCAGTAGACTAATTTGTTTATAGCAGTCTCTACTAAGGTTATATTTGGACCTAGATAATTAAAATTCTAATTCCACCCAAAGAAACAGCCCTAGACTTACATGAGTAAGGAAACCAAGGAAGGAAAACAGAGTGATTTCATTGAACACAAATTAATATAACTTAAAATGTTCCTCTTATCTCTCACTTTTCCTTTATCTGTTATTTCCCTGGGTGTTTATTGTGATATACTGCTGTCACATATTAGAATCAGGAAAAGCAAGAGGGGGTTGCATTTTTACAATAATACAGAAATTCTAATAAAAAAGAATTATTTATATACATAGGTGTATCAAATTATGTATAAATAAATACTTGAATATTTGATATAGAATCAAATTTCTTAGGTTCACAGCAAAGTTTTACTGCTGATAAGAAAGATTTGTTCATCAGGAAGGTCCAGAATTGTAATTTGGCACATCCTCCCATTCAATAGCCCTGATAATATTTATAATTATAAATTGAATAAATTTTATTTGGTTAGTAAATATTTAAGCACATTTGCAAAAATTATGAAAGTACTAACTTAAGCACTTTTTTTGGAGGGGGTCTTCAAATTTACAACCAACAAATATGCAATTTTCTAAGTAGAATAACACACACCAGGGAGTAATATTTGAAATGACTATGAATTTTGCTCTCTGGATGTTCTTGGCCTTTGCTCATATGATTCACCACACCTTCTAGGCATGTAATTATCTCTTAACACCTCACACCTGTCATGCAGTATGCCATTCCTTAAATGAGAATTGGCCTCAAGTATCATTATATACTTCGATATTAATATTTTTAATAGAAGAATCAACCAGTAATTTCTGGTGGGCAAAAGGTACAACTTTTACAATTTAAAGTATATTTTACTTTTTCCAATGAAACCCAATTGTTTTATTATATTCGTAACTAGAATGATACTTTAAGATCATTTAACTTCCATAATTAAATTGCAAAAGTTGAAATATAGGGAACTTAAAATTCAACCTAAATTGCAAAGCTGTATTTTAAAAGTTTGCATTACATTTGTTTTACTGCATCTGCCAGAGAATGCACCACAAAATTCTGTATAGATATTGAGATGACTCTCTTCTCTAGAAAAGAAGAAGGAATGCAGCTATTCTTGGGCTTTCATTGGATTGATTACCATTTCAACTCTAAATGGATGTATGATAATTAGTGGGTGTGGAAAAACCAGTGCAGCTCAAGAAGCAATTGCCTTTACTGAGAAACAAAGTTTCAAAAGAAGCACAGTTAACACCAAAAGACAATTCAATCTTACACACCTCCCTATCATAGTTACAAATGGAACAGATGTGCTAAAAAGCCAAGGAGAAGGTGGTTAATATTTTTTAGGGTTCAAATATGAATAGATTCTCCAACACTTGACTTCTCATTTTCACAATGATTTTTGCAGTGTATAATCTACAAAGGCATCCAAATTTGGGAATTTTTTGTATTAGGAATTTAAAACTTCAAAATATAGTTAAATTAAATATAATAGAAGGGTTTTTCTTTTTTAAGTGTTTGTCTTTGAGTTGTAGTTTGGCACAATATCTTTATTTTTTAACGTGGTGCTGAGGATTGAACCCAGTGCCTCATACATGAGAGGCAAGCACTCTACCACTGAGCCACAACCCCAGCCCAGGAGGGATGGGTTTTATTCAAAAGCTAGAGAACAAACAAAATGAACATAAGTCTTAGTCATTAAAATAAATGCATTTATAGCTATGTCATGTTTATATGGATAACCATACATATGTGATATATTAAACCTTTATAATTTTAAAGTACAGTGGTCAGAAACACTAGCAATAATTAAAAATTAGGGGGATATGAAATAAAAATGGAATTATACTACAATCTATTTTAATAGTCCTCTATTTAACTGAATCATTGAATTAATTATACTATAATCTATTTTAAAATAGTCCTCCATTTAACTGAATCATTGAATTAACCCAAACTTTCAATTTCCTCTGTTATATCAACTGATAGATCAAGATGATCTGCTGAAAGATACTAACTAGACAGTGACCTTCTGTTAGAGTTCCTGTATTAAGGATAGCTACAAAAATTCTGGAAACTGCTCCATTTGAGAGGTGAAGTCTTTGTTTCCTTCCTTGAATTTGGGCAAGTACTGTGAATGCTTTCATTGATATAATGTGGTAGAAGAGATACTGTGCTGATTTCCAAGCCCAGGCTTTGTGATACTGAAGATTTACACTATGTGTCTTTTATTCGAGATTCACTTTATGGAACTGAGCTGCTGTGGGAGTTCAACAACTCTGAGTCTACCAAGATGGAGAGGTTATGTAAACATTGCAGTCAATATGTATAGCTGACTAATGTCTGCCAATTTTTTAAAATATTTTTTTAAGTTGCCAATGGACTTTATTTGTATATGGTGTTGAGAATCAAATCCAGTGCCTCACACATGCTAGACAAACACTCTACCACTGAGCCACAAAGCCAGCCCTGCAATTTTTTTTCCACCAAAGCACCATACATGTGAGTAGAACTATTTTGGATTCTGGTCAGCTCTTTTGCTAGTTGAATACCATGGAGTGATCACAGTGGATACTATGTAATGTGGAAAAGTCACACATGCCCAAATTCACAACCCACAAAATCATGAGATACAAAGGGTGCCTGCTGATTTAAATTGGGAATAAATTGTTACACAGAACAACAAAAGCAAATTGTGTGCAATATGTTATATGCATTTCTGAATATATCAAAATGAAAAAAATATGTACAAATATAATGCATAAAATTTTTAAAGAAGAATCAAATATGATCATTTGCCATTCCTGTTCATCTAGTGACATAATTATATATCATAAAATTAGATGAGTATAAAGAGATGTGTTTTGTTTAAAACCAGATAAAATCTGTGGAAATAACTCAGTAAAAGTAAACTGAAAAAAAAATGTCTTTGGGTGAAGGATATTATATAAATATTGAAGAAATATCCTTTCAGATCATTGTACAAATGCTTCTAACTTCTCCACAGAAACTAAAATGTACAAGTTTCTGATCTTTGCCCACAAAAATTTCCTTAATTTTGTGATTTTCTGCAACATTCTAACTTGTAATACTGGAGTCCTTATTGCTACTCCTTGAACATTCTGAACAAACTCCTCCTTGAGAAGCTTTGTTCTACTTGTTCCATCTACCTGGAACAATTATTCCTTCAGAAACCTAGTTGGCTTCGAGTCTCCTTTAAATCTCATCTGCTCAATGAAATCCATCCTAACATCTTATTTCATTCTACTTTCTGGGCCCTGGTTCTCTTACTCCCTTTCCCTGCTATTTTATTTTCCATAATACACATATCCTTCTAACACACAATATGATTTATTAATTTACCAGATTATTTATTATCATCCTGTTTGTGGGGAGTCAGAGGGTTTCTACTCTGAAGAAAACCACAAAAGAGGAATAGATAATTTTAAAGTATGGCTCTGGAGGTGGGCTTTCGAAAGCTACAGAAAAAAGCAAATAAAAACCAAGGCTTTTGAACTACATTCTAGATCATTAAGAAAGAAAACTTCAAATTGTGAACAAGGGCATTGGCAGGGAGAGGTCAATATGCTTTGTTCTGTTATGTTGCCCTCTGGCAGAGAGTTCTAATGGGCCAAGATAAAGCCCTGTTCACATATATCTCAGTGGATGAGCACAGAGTTTGTTTTCTCAGCTATGCTCTTTCAGGTAACTCAAAGTTTTTCTCATCTAAAACATATTAAGTATCACAAGTGTTTCTGAGCCAGAGTTATATCTGGATACTGCACTTCATAATTATGAGGCAAAAAATATACATTTCACGTTTACTTGTGTCTCTTAACTTCCCTACCATTTCAGATGCTAATTGACTTTTCAGTAATATATTTACATTGAATAATGTTCCTATTTTCTTTTATAGCTAAGAAAGGGAATCATTATATTCATTATCAAATTTCCGTGTTTTTTCTTTAAAAGGCAAAAAAGTAATTCAGGATAGTCATTAAATCTGAATAGTTAGTATATTTTATTGGGATATGGGAGACACCTAAATACTAGAGAGGCCAATCAATTTTTTGCCCTTAGTCATTTTATGGTCCTCTTAACTTGGATATAAAGTCAGCCTGGGGATCACACCCTAGTTCTGCCACATACTTGCAGTCTTTGGGAAGTTATTCAATTTTTCTGAACCTCAATTTCATTGCCTATAAAAGTTAATTGATTTCTATGTCAATCACATCTCAATAAAGAAGTTTAGAAAAGATTAAATTATTTCTGAAGGCAAAAATACTTGATAAGACCTTTCTTATCATTTGTGATACTATCAACAACAAAACAAGTCCATATTGACAACTAAAAAAATAAAATTAGTCCGTAGATTTGTTTTCCTGAAATGAAGTGTTATCTTAAGATGATACAATGAGAGAAAAGGAAAGAGAGGGAGGGAGGGAGGGAGGGAGAGAGGGAGAGGGAGAGGGAGAGGGAGAGAGAGAGAGGGAGAGAGAGAGAGAGAGAGAGAGAGAGAGAGAGAGAGAGAGAGAGAGAGAGAGAGAATATTAAAATATGTTTTTTATTTTTAACAAAAGACAATGCTTTCACATTATCAAAAAATTTAATAGCTGGATACAGTGGTACATGATCCCAACTACTCAAGAGACTGTTGCAGAAGAATCATAAGTTCAAGGCCAGCCTCAGGAACTTATTAAAACCCTGTCACAAAATTTTTTAAAAAATGAAAAAGGCTGGGGATGGATCTCAGTAGTAAAGAGCACCTAGGTTCAATACCCTAGTACCACACACAGAAAAAACAATGAATAAAAGTAAAAGAGAATTCTGGAAAAGGTAATCAAATAAATCAAATATTATACAAACTATATGGCCCATACAAATATGCTTTTGGATTTTCAAATTATTTGTATTGTTGGAAAGCTTTGAAACTTTAGGTTGGGTATTTTCTGGTTTTACTAAGGAGGAAATGGTAGTAGCTTGCTGGGAACAACACAGAAGTTTTTGATATTTTTTTTTCCTAAGAAAATGTCACATTTGTATTACTTGCATGCTTGCATGCGTGTATGTATATATAAGAGACATGTATTAAAGTACATTGAAATTCTTCAGAGATTTTTATATGTGGAATACACTAGTTAACTAGCAATTCTCTAAAGGAAAATTCACGTACAGAGAACCATTAAGATATACTGCTGTAATACAGAGAAGGATATTATGTTCTGTCAAATGTATGGCCATTTTATGGTTATTCCAAACATTAAAATCTTCTTCATCTGAGCAATCATACTACTAACATAACTCACAAAAACCTTACTCGTCCCTCCAATATAGTTTCTAAAAGAAAATGTACAGAAAAAAAACAGTAAGAGATATGGCTTAGGAATAAATTAAAATTTAAAAAGTGACAATCCCATTCAGAAGACAAAAACCAATGTACTTAAAAAACTGTGTTATGCAGGATGGGGCTGTAGCACAGTGGCAGAGCACTTGTCTGGCATATGTGAGACACTGAGTTCGATCCTTAGCATCACATAAAAATAAAAAAAAATAAAATAAAAGCATGCTGTCCATCTACAACTACAAAAAATAATAAATTTTTAAAAACTATACTATGGCAAAGGAAAATTTTTAACAATTTTTAAACTAGTTCTATATATTTTTTTTTTATTATTTCTTATTTATTTATTTATTTTTATGTGGTGCCAAGGATAGAACCCAGTGCCTCACACATGTGAGGCAGGCACTCCACCACTGAGCTACAGCCCCAGCCCTCCATATTGTTTTTTTGTTGTTGTTTTTGTTTTGTTTGTTTTAAAATTTTTTAGTTGCGGTTGGACCTAATGCCTTTATTTTATTTATTATTTTTTTAATGTGGTGCTGAGGATGGGACCCAGTGCCTCACAAGTGTTAGGCAAGCACTTTACTATTAAGCCACAACCCCAGCCTCTCCATATTGTTTTAATTAATGAATGTAGATGGTGCTGCATTTATTATACACACTTGATTTGGACATAAACCTTTTAGGGTACAAATATTTATGTTTCAGAGAAATAAATATGGGATCAAAATGACTATTTCCCACAAGAGACACTAAACCCTTTTATTTTTGTTTATTATCTTAATGTGCAGTATTCCAGAAAGAAATACAATACAGAAGAAGTTTTTAAAAAATAAAATGTACAAAAATAGGGATACCTCAGTTGGATTAGTGGAGACAATCCTAAAATATATCAAAAATAAAACACTGAAATATATAAAATAGTAAAGAAATTTGTTTAAAGATATTCTGTTAAAAGATGTGTATTACATTACAAAGTTAATATTTTATTTTGAAAAATCAAACTTCATCCATTTTTTCTCTATCAACTAAGACTCATGTACATTCTTGATCATTCAAATACATAACACTCTCTAAAAGGCAACATAGGTAATTTCTTTGTCTTTAAATAGATGAGAAAGAACTGTAGCAAGACACAGGAATTTTCAGTACTATGTAGGTTATATTATGCAAACAATGCAAATAATCAATAAAAAAGAAAAAGCAATTTTGATACATGAATCTTTCTAGCTTCATTCAAGAATTTCACTAAAATCATCATTTGTGTCATTTTCATTTAATATATTTATTTCCACATTCTTTTAAAATACTGGATTTTCTTTGAGCCTTAATAAGTTTAGAAGAAAAATGACTTTTAAAAAACTCTAAGAAAAAAAATTAGGAGTAATGTTCAATGTCAGGTCTGAATTCCTGGAACTTTTAAATTAGGGGTGTTTCCTTAGTCTTTGAATTATCCTAAATTTGTTCATAAACAATAATTCTGAATTTTTAAACCCCATACCCAAAAGTGGAGTATTCTTTTTTTCTTCTTCTTCTTAAATGAAAAAAAGACCAAAACAAAGAGGGAAAAATATATTTTGTTTTCCCTAACCCTATTTTTTCCCCTTAATCTTGCTGCCAATTATGATGACCTTTAGTGGCAGATGCTTCTTTATGTTTATATTTGTTTGTCCCTTTGTACAATAAACTCCTTTTATGGAGTTTTGCCAACTCATTATATTACCCTTTTAGAATTTGGTCAAAGGCAAGTCCAAATTACAATCCAATTGTCATATCCAGGAGGATACTGAAATTGCTTATGCACAGTTTAAAAGCATAGCTTTCCTCACCTTTTACTTACTGAAAGAAAGTGAAAACAATGACATTTTTATTTTTAGTGATTTAATTACATTGTCCTATCCATGTGATTTCCTTCATCTACTTTAATACAATTATCAGAGGCCTGGCCTGATTTCATATTATCTTTCTTATTCCAGAAGTACAGTTCAAAAACAAACCTTGATTTCTGTCTATATTCTAAAATTTTCCTGATAGATTTGTACATCTGTATCCTGGTTTAAGGCTAATGACAATTTTAATTTTTATATTTCTTTAATGAAAGTAATATTCCTTTCAACTTTTCTTAAAAATGGATGCCTTTATTATTTGGGAGGACAAAAATCTCATGTTTGGTTTTTAGACTTCAGTTGACTCAATCTTTTTATAATATTCATAGTAATAATCCTGGTTGTAACTTAGGGACACACCATGTTTATAAGCATTTCAAACCCAGATGTCACAACAGGAAGCTCTGGGCCTTAAAGAAATGCAGCCATGTGGAGTCAATATTGTTCTTTAAGTCTCTGAGCCTCTCTGTAATGGCAATTGAAAACCCTGGTAAATAAACATACTACGTAGTGGCAAAAATAAATGGCAGTCTATGGACAACTACTTTATTATTTTCACTTCAATTTTACTGTTTATTAAAAGGTTTTGAGTAACATCAAGGGCCTTAACCAAAGAAATTGTAGCAATAAAGAAAAGAGTAAATATCCATTGCATTCATAAAATCACAAAATGCATGTAAAGTCAAAATGAAACATCCGTTTCAATATCTGAGAATACCCAAAAATTTATCTGAGTATTAATCGGAAAGAAGTTCATGCTCTGTTAAAGGGATATCTTCATAATGGTCAAAAAAAACCACTAAGGAATATATTTATGTAACTGTAAGAATGTGCACTGGTGGCTAATGTGTCTCAAATGGATGGAACTGGAGACTGTCAAGTTTAGTGGAATAAACCAATCCCCAGAAAAACAAAAGCTGAATGTTTTCTCTAATATGCAGATGCTAATACACAATAAGTGGAGTGGGGAAGGAAGAATGGAAGTTCATTGGATTAGACCAAGGGGAATAAAGGAAAGGAGGAAGAATGGGAAAAAGAAAGAGAGTGGAATTAATCTGACATAACTTTCCTATGTTCATATATGAATAAACAACCAATGTAAATTCACATCACATTTAATCACAAGAATGGAATACTAATTAGAATAAGTTATACCCCATGAATGTACAATATGTCAAAATACATTCTGTTGTCATGTATATCCAAAAAGAACAAATTACAACAAAGAGACAGATCACATGTAAATAATAGACTCTTGGTGGTGAGCAATATTCTGCATATTTTCAGGTCACTACTCAACATGTACCTATTTTTTTCACAGTAGATATCTAAATATACTTTTATCTGACTTTTCCAACATTTATATCACCAGATATGGAATGAGGAATCTATTGAATAAATGCATTTCCTTAAGTACATAGGAAATAACTGTGAGAAACATGCCTTACTGATATTGAGCTAATCCAGTTTAGACTTCAAGCAATTGCCATTTCCTTTTTCATGTCCCTTAAAATCATTACTTTGGAGAAGCATTATGTGATGAAAGATAGCAAAATTAAAGCATTCCTACTTTCAATCCCTGCCACCAAATGAACAACAACAAAAAAATGACATTCAAAGGAAGAGTAACTGTAGCAGGTAAAAACCTTTATATATAATATTTAAATTCCTTTTCATGGTATATTAGTTTCCTGGGGATATTATAACAACACACTTTAAACTGGATAATTTAAAAATATAAAACCGAAATTTTGGGGCTATGTTCTCATTGAATGTTCTATGGGACAATCTGTTTCATGCTCCATTTTTTTAGCTTCTGGTATTGCCAGCAATTCTTGGAACTTACTCTGTCATATAAGATTATCCTTCTGTGTCTCATTCTCTGCACCTCTCTCCATTTCTTGCTTTTGTTTTCTTCTTTTTCTTAAAATGGAGTTTCACTGTGTTTTCCAGGCTGGCCTTGAACTTCCTGAGCTCAAGGCATCCTCCTGCCTCAGCCTTCCAAGTAGCTAGAGTTACAGATACAAGCCATCAAACCCAACTCTCTCCTCTTATAATGACACCAGCCATGCTAAAAAAAAGGGCCTACTCTACTCCAGTACAACCTCATCAAGATTAATTATGTCTGCAATGACTCTTTTCAACAAAGCTACATTTTGAGGTTCCTTGAAGGATGTTTTTTAGAGAACACTATCCAACAGAGTACACCTGGTAAAATAGACCTCAATGAATTGGCTCAATTAATTTTAAACTACACTTCCTATTCCCACATCCAACTTAATAGACCAGCAAATTATCTGCTGAATGAAAAGCAATGCATAGCTGATGAAGTAGAGAGAAGTTCAAGAATAAGCATGTTGGACTGAGGAAGTCATGTTCAAGTATAAAGTTCTAAAAGCACAGAGAAATCTAATTTAATTCATTCAGATTGAACATAACATGATAATAAAAAATCCTTATCTTATAACTCACACAAAATTATGGCTTAAGTGTTTTTCTGCTAATCATTCATAATGCTTGGATTTACATAGAGAATTTTAAAATTCAATTTCATGTTTTAAATGCTATGTAGTACATTAATTGTTTTTTTTGTCTTTCATAGCCTGCAATTTTTTTGCCCTTAAGATACACACACACACACACACACACACACACATACATACATACATATACAATGGAATATTACTCCGCAACAAAAGAAAATAAAATCATGGCATTTGCAGGTAAATGGATGGAGTTAGAGAAGATAATGCTAAGTGAAGTTAGCCAATCCCAGAAAACAAAATACCAAATGTTTTCTCTGATATAAGGAGGCCTATTCATAGTGGGGTAGTGAGAGAGAGCATGGGAGGAATAGATGAACTCTAGATAGGGCAGAGGAGTGGGAGGGGAAGGGAGGGATTATAGAGTTAGAAATTATGGTGGAATGTGATGGACATTATTATCCAAGATACATGTATAAAGACACAAATTGGTGTGAATATACTTTGTATACTACCAGAGATATGAAAAATTGTGCTCTATATGTATAATAAGAATTGTAATGCCTTCTGCTTTCATATGTAAATAAAAAACTTTTTAAAAAGTTCTGTTATATACCAACTTAAAGAACCTGATTTATTTAGGAAGCCTCAAATGAGAAGCTCATCATGACCAGCTTCATCTGGAACTTGCTCAGGTCTCTAACCAGATTCTGTTTCTTCTGAAACATTCCTTGCCTTGTGGGCTTCAGTTCTAAACTCCTAAATGGATATAATTCAGGGCTGGGGATGTGGCTCAAGCGGTAGCGCACTCGCCTGGCATGCATGCGGCCCGGGTTCGATTCTCAGCACCACATACCAACAAAGATGTTGTGTCCGCCGAAAACTAAATGGATATAACTCATTTTACTTCTTGATCCTGTTTGTTCCTAGACCCCAGTTGAATTTCCATTACCCAAGCTGAGAAGAACAAATCATGTCATAATAAATAATTCTGACACTTTGCTCTACTTCTTTACATTTTACCTATAATCCCAAGGCCCTGAGGTCTTCATCAACTGCTCATTAAGGTCAGGTTTACCTACCAATTACCTGTTATATAGCAAGCCTATAACCAAGGAAGTATAATCTCCCACCTATTGTGGAAGCCTCATGCCCCAGCACCCCAATCAATTGCCCTACTTCTGGTCTATCCAATCTCCAGAATCCAGCCATCATTCATTTCACCTGTCCATTTAAATCACATCTAACTATCCAGTTCTCTCACTTCTCAGTCAAACTAACATTTTAAATGTCAGATGAGCTGTGATATATCAGTTGATTGATCATGACAACATATCCCCTCATATTTAGGAGATGAACTGTCTGCTTACATCAATATTTTAAACACTGAAGGAAGTGTCAAAGGTATGAAAATTAATGATAAAATTTATCACTTAAATATTCTGCATACCTAAAAGGGGGAAGCCACATCTCCAATAATACACACCCACCAATTATTTATAATAATCTAAAAGATAGCTAACTTTCATTAGGCCTGTATCAGTGAACATTTTACAAATATTGTCTCATAATATTCATATTATAGTTATTATCACCAATTCACAAATATAGGCTTAGTGATATTACATAACTTTTTCAATGTTACAATAAATAATGTTTGAGTTTCTCATTTAGAACAACCAAAACCTTAGTAGTTTTGATCTACCCCAATCCTAACCACTGAGTATCCTGGTTGTAAATTACGATTTTAAGAATAAAGTGTAAACCTGAGCTAGGAAAACAAAGATAAAATGATTCCCATTAATGTTTCCTCAAAAAAAATATATGAAAAAAGAGTTCAACATCTCTACCAATGAGGGAAATACAAATCAAAACTTCACTGACATTCTATCTATCTCCAGTTAGAATTGGAATCATAGAGATTATAAATAATAGTAAATACCTGTGAGGAAGTGGATAAAAGGTACACTTATACATTGTTGATGGAACTACAAATTAGTACAACCCCTTTGGAAAGCCATAGGAAGATTCCTCAAAAGACTAGAAATGGAACTCCCATGACTCAGCTATCCTACTCCTTGGTATTTATCCAAAAGAACTAAAATCATCATACTATAATGATACAGTCACATCAATGTTTATAGTAGCACAATTCACAATTATGTCCAAGCTATGGAACTAGTACATTCAGGTGCTTGTCAACCAGATGAATGGATAAAGGATCACTTGGGCTCAGGAGTTCAAGGTCAGCCTGGGCAACACAAGGAGACTCCATCTTAAGAAAACGAAAGGAAGGGAAGAAAAAGAGAGAGACTCAGAGAATGAGACACATAGGGATAATCTTATATAACATATACACACAGAATGGAGTTTTATTCAACCATAAAAAAGATTGAAATTACAGCATTTGTTAATAATTGAAGGAAATTAGACATCATCATGCTAGGTGAAATACACCAGACTCAAAGTCAAGGGTGAATGTTTTCTCTCATATGTGGAAGTTAGAGCAATATAAGGGGGGGGGGGAAAGAAGGTGATCTCATGAAACCAGAAAGGAGAACAATGGATTAGTGGAAGGGGTTAGAGTGGAAGAGAAGAGGGATAGGAAAAGAAGGGAACTGTGGAATGAAATTGACCAAATTATGCTATATAAATATATAAATATACCACAGTAAATTCTACTTTAATGTATAGCTATAAAGCACTAATTAAAAATACCCAAATGACTAAAAGGAAGAATAGAGGAAATTGAGTAGAAGAAAGGGAACAGGGGGAGGTAGGAGGGAAGGGAAATAGAAAATGCTGGGGAATTAAATGAAACAAATTATATTCCATGCATGTGTGATTATGTCAACATTAATCCCACTATTACGTATACTTATAATGCACTAATAAAACATTAAAATTAAATAGGTTTTAAAAATAAAATAAACTTATCTATAATTTTTGTACTATACATTTTTAATTTCCTTGACTCCCTTTATACTTCTTTATTTCTTTATTTTTTTTTATTTTGGGAGTACTAAGTATTGAAACCAGGGGCATTTTATTACTGAGCCACATCCCCCAGACATTTTTTATGTTACTGAGGCTGGCCTTTAACTTGAAATCCTTTTGCTTCAGGCACATGAGTCACTGGAATTACAGGCATGCACCATCATGCCTACTCCTTCACATCTCTTATGTAATAATTAATCTGACCAACAATGGCTCCAAACCTACCACAAGTTTGCATATATGCTGGCTTTAACATGCATCTGCACAGGCACCTTATTTGTGGTGAAACTTAACAGATCAGCTTCTCAGACATTCACACTAACCTAACTTTTCTACCCATGCCCATTTTGGGCTAACTATTAGTGACTCTTACTCCCTCCTTTCAAACTTCACTTTCCTAACTGTAAACCCTATATTGCATGTCAATTTCATGATCTAATTGATGAAAGAACAGCAACAACTAAAACAATAGACTCACCTTTTAATTATATAACAGTTTTGGCAGACATAGAGGAAAGGTGGCCCCTCAGCCATCAGTACCAATGTTTTTCAGGACAGTACGTTTATATGAAAGAAAACTTGATTTCCTCAGGGCAGATACAGCTCCATACCAGGGATGCCTTTACAGAGGATTGGATCTCAGCCCTCACTAACCCCCTCGACTGAGCTTGCGTGGGCAGTGCAAAAACAGCACAGTGATATCTGGCATCCTTAAACACATTTAACTAAAATAAATCAATAAATTTGCTAGGGAAAAGTTAAAGTTAGAAACATATTATTCAAAAACTAGAGAGAATTCTGAAGTCTTTCACTGATCTTAGTTCATGACTTCTTGAAGAAGACACTAATATAATACCAATATTAGACCTCATTTATCAAGGGGAAATGTGAGCTTTTCTCCAAGGATATTTGGTAGAAATCAAGAGTTTACATCTCTAACAAATAGAACTCATCCTATAAAATCTAGATGACAACATTTGTCTTGCCTGTCAGTGAGAATCAAGTAAAATAATGAGATAACAACCTTTTCACAGACTCTAAAGTGGTAAAGTAAAATTTAAGTACAAACTAAGAATACCTATAACATTCATCATATTTATATTAGAACTACATAACTGAATTAAATGTCCAACCTAGGTGTCCAAAATTCTCTTTTATGCTAGTAATTTAATAGCTAACACCTGCTGGATTTTTAACATGTAAGTTGGAAAATTTTAATCTTAACAAGCCTCTTTGATAAGAAATAGGTAATCAAAACTACTTGTCATGCATATGTGATTAAAAATTTACAGAAAACCCAATAATATAACAATGAAGAAACCCTTTAAAATTATTAAGTGCCATTGAAACATCAAATATAATTTGCATAATGAGCTTAGGATCAAATAGTTAAGGAACTTGACTGCCAAACATATGCTCAAATCACTGTGGTAAAGGCTTTAGAGAAGGGCCAAGACATGATTCAAATATGTTTTAAGAGTAATCTCACAGGAGATGAAGCTCTGTACTATGGTGATAGCTTTTAAAAAAAGAAACAGGGAAAATGTGTCAAACGAAAACATGATATGATAATAAGAACAGGAAGAAAGAACTTTTGAAATTGACTCCAAGACTTTATAGTCAGAACATCACTATTGGATAGCAGGAGCAAATGGTAGAATTAGCACACATACAAACACACACACACACACACATACACACACGCCTCAAAACACTATTTTTGGATATTTAGAGAGCTATAATCTAACAGATATAGACAGTTACATGCTGAATTGTCAAAGTCACTTTCAGACCTATGTTTTTATTTTATTTTATTTTATTTTCAAATTCTTATTCATTTAGAACCCTGTAAAATTTTCATTGCTTATATGCTTGTGTAAGAAATTCATATCATGTGATTGTGCTCCAAAAAAGTTTTAGTAGCATAATAATGTTTTACTGCTCCTGAGAATGACTGGCAATATTCAGTTATTGTTTGTTATATTAGGTCTAGCAACAGCATAAACTATTGACTGAAGTTTGACATTTTAAAATTCTCTAATAAATTGTTAGGAAAGTCCACTTCTGCTGAAACTCTGCAGGGCAGAGAAGGCAAATAGATTTTTCCATCTTCCCTTGACTTCACTTAATATAGATTTGAAAAAAAAAATAATATTTTAAAGGCAACCTATAACATGTCTATCTTCACATATAAAACACTAATATGCAAGGACATATTAAAACCAAGGACATTTCAAAATGATGAAATCAATCCTCATCAAATAGATGTTAATAGGATACTCTTCTAGTAAAGGGGTCTTTCTAAAGTGCATATAAGTTGTAGAACTCTTGTGTTCAGAGTTGTATTTTTCCTCCTTATTCATAATGATAAGGGACCATAAAACTTAAAAGAACATTGTTAAAGATTTTAAAAGTTCTCCAAAGTAAAAACAGTTCTCAACTTCCAAAACACAAAGTGTAAGTCGACCCACTCATGTTTTCCAAGCTAAAAAGTTAGTTGTTGTCAGGTCCTCAGAGCCTCTGCTACCCACAACCAATCTGTTGCTAAGTGTGAGTTCCTTTTTGCTGTATTGTATGCCTTAATAACTTTTTGTTCACTTGCCAAAATGAAACCCATATGTTTTTCCCCCACATGGTTTTCCAATACTGTAGTTAATTTTCCTGCTTATTTTATATGTTAAATAGATTTTCATACAATAATTAAAAATTCACTTTGTTACTTTTGAGTTGCAAATTCATATAGACAAAGTAGGTTCATGCTCTTAAAGACTTTAATTAATTGAATTTGGTAGATAGAATATTCTACACAAAAAGTAGACAGAATATTGACAAAACAAATTTTTCACAAAAAGTAGACAAGAGCATGCACAGAATTCATCTATGCAGTATTGAGAAATAAAGATTTTAAAATGTATTTCTTTCTTTCTTTATTTAAAACTTGGTCATTTCTAAGCTTAAACTGATTGAAAACTTTACAATGTTATTCACCTGCTAAATATAACTGGTATGTTTAATTGAAACCATCAGCTTTGATTCCTAACCAGTTTTGGATTTACTATATCCACTTCGGATTATGAATAATAGATGCACATCATAAAATCTAATTATACAGTAGTCAATAAACACCCTAGTTCATGTTCTAAAAAACAGAGAACAGAATTATAGAAAAAAATCTTGGATCTATATTTTAGGGGCATAAACTCTTTTTAGGGATAATTATTGCCAGACTATTTTCCCTTTTTAATCAGGTATCAGGTTTTTAATCAGGTATCAAAAATAAAGTAGAATACATATAAACTAATTTTCCATAGGTTTAATATTTATATAAGTATGGATTTGCGTTTCATTTACAATTAGATTACCTTTCTATGTTGCTATAAGCTTTTCATATTTATAATTTTAGATAGCAATATAAAGGACATATTATAATTTATGATTCTCAACTATTAGGTAATTTTTTTCTATTATTATTATTTTTTTGCCAAATTAAACAACATTGTGAGAAGCCAAAAAAAAAAAAAAAGAATAGATTAGAAAATAAGTGGCCAATTAACAAAGTAATGGGTTGAAATGCAAATCTTAAAGGCTAAAAATATTCTCGTAGCACAAAAGGGGTCCTCAGTCACTCAGCAGCCCTGCCCTCTTTCTTCTCCTGGTTTGATGGCAAGTATATCTAATAGATCATTGCACTCTCCTACTGAGGCCAGATGAAACCTTCTCAATATTTAAGTTCAAGAAGCTATGACCAATTAATTAGAGTTGGCACTTGAATTTACTATTTGCTTTTCTTTCTTTTGTGATATCTAGATTTAGATAATTCAAGTTATGTTAAATATCTCCTTCAATGTGATATGAGGACACTTCTAAAAGTGATTGCTTGAAACTGCAGATTTCTAGCTATAAGGAACTTAAGCTTGAGGACTAAATTTAAACTTGATTAATAGTGTGTAGTTCTCTATTTCAGCCTAATGAACTCACTGACTTTAATAAGTAATTTTCAAGACAACATGTCCTTAGCATCCTGGCAAGCCCACAGAACTTCTGCTCCTTCCTCCTACATGTCAGTTTGGGTTTCAGCATTGCATTAAAAATCTCAATTTTTGTTCTGTGTTACAAGTTCAGAATTGGAAGTGTGAATATAAAGTTAGGGGGAAAACTTTTTAAACTTCTGCAAAAGAAACAAATCATTATGTCTAACTAGTTTTAGAGCATTCAGTAAACAAGAATACCCATCAAAGAGTGTTTATCTGGCCTGAGGAAATGCAGAGAGTATAGGTCTGATACTAGCCTTCATATAAAATTTGTGATACCGTAGTCCATGTTTATCTTTGTAATTATGATTCATAACTATTAGCTAAACAATTTACAATTCCAACTATTTTCCCTGTTTATGAAGACTGATGTGCATTTAAAATATATCAAGTATTGACAGTATGAAGAAAAAACATTTAGAGAAAGACAATAAATTTCAGGAATGAAATGTTTCTCAACTGAGGAACAACATAGAATTATAATTCATCAAGGTATTTTCCCACCAGTTGCTCTGAATAGCTCTTTATACAAACATGTCAAAACATGCACCAGGACCAAATAAGTAGTAACAAAGGAGAAGGAGATGATTTTGTAATTGGCAATGCTGCTTCATGCATAGAAAACAGAATGAAGGCAGTCAAAGCATTAAAATAAACTGCCATCAAGTAAAAAAGAAAAGCAAAATGCATAAGACAAGAAGATGTGGTATTGAAAGTCAAAACAAGAAAGCTATAGTGGAGTAGCAGCAGTTGAGGATAAGGTAAGCTCTGAAGTTTTGATGTATAGGAAAAAAGGAAGGAAACTGAAAGTGATTAATGATGTTGTTTCAGTAACAGGATCACAGATTGAGGGTAGCTTTCTGAACTGATTGGAAAGAATGCTGAAGGAAAGAAAGGTGCTCAGTGTGGGAATTGGGAGATGGTAAGATATAGAAATACAAGGTCAGGAGAGATTTCAGCAGTGTATTCTAGATTTTAAAAATATGATGGAATGATTGATATAGCTTGGATAGCAGTCTAGGTGTTAGAAAGAGACACAGCTCAACATTATCATTATCAGTCACCACTGAGAAAGGGCAAGGAGAATTTAACAGCAAAGATAAGTTTGCAGGAAATTAAAAGTGAAATAAGATATATGAGAAGATGTGAGAAAGAGATTACCAGAGGAACTTCTTATAAAAAGCGAGAATTTGAGAAGTATTTCCCTTCCTAAATAGAAATCAGTATTCCTAAAGTAAATAAAATTTCTAGTAAAATAAAAACTTCTAGTAAAATATTCAGATGAATTCAATAACGAGAAATAGTCTCTAAAATTTGGAAGCATGTAATTTTTTATTTATGAAGTTTTCAGGTCACTCCTATATAAAATGTTTCAGTGAATTTATATCATACTTGTTCAGATATCATGGAGTGTGAATCTAGAAAAGTATATTCCCTGATTTTTATTTTTATGTGTACTTTAAAATGAATGACTCTTTCTATAATTTCTCCTCTTTTTAGTTCAAATTATGGAATATAGTGCAAGAACCTTGCCCTAAAAGCCTTTGTTAAACTTTTTTTTCCAAATGGATAAATATTCATTGACTACTTGAAAGAGTAATTTAAACTATCTAGGATGAGCCTGCCTTTTACTAATCCATCAAATAAAAGGATTAGTTTCTATCCAAATAAACCTAGAAGGTCATTAATGGAATATTAACACATTTGAAACTGGTTTAAAGTTGCTCTGAATAGCTCTTTATACAAACATGTTAAAATACGCACCAGGACCAAATAAGTAGTAACAAAGGCTATCCATCCATTAGTCACTGATTTGCTTATAAATTTTACAAATTACCTATTATGGGCCAGGTACTCTCTTGGTTCTGGGAAGACACAAACATTGTCCCTGCCCTCCTATCAAGTATTGGTACAATTAACAAGCAACATATTTAAAGTTGCCACACATTCTTTCGGAGGCAGGAAACAATGCTTAAATAATTTCTGCTAAGGTACATTAACAAACATGATTATGGGGGCTGAAGACTTAGCTTAGCTGTAGTGTGCTTGTCTAGTATGCATGAGGCACTAAGTTCCAATCCAGTACAGGAAAAAAAATCCTCAAAATTAAAAAAAAAACAAAAAACAACATGATTATGGAAGTTGAAGGGCAGTCTTTTGTTCAGGATTTTTTTCTATTGCTATTCTTGCATGCCTTTTAATGTAAATGAAATAACATCACTTTAGGTCTTTCTATTTGCACAACTTCAGGGAACACAGTTCATAGAAAAATATAACTTGAATTTATGCAATAAGTGGTACTACTTAGTATATAAGTATATGCCCTTAAATTTATGCATTAAGTTTATGCAATTTATATTCTTTGATTCAACTGGTAGTTATTTGACATATTTTCAAGTTTATATTTTAAAATATATTCAGACTTATATGAAAGTTGCAAAAATTGAATCATGTATTCTCATAAACTCTTCAACTAGAAAAGGTCATTACAAGTTTACTTTATCTTAAATACAATTTTTGTCTGTATTTTAGGGTCAATTTCTGTATAATGTAACTGTTAAAATGTGTTTGGCATACAAAAATACTTTAGGTGTTAAGTTTAAATATGAAGATAGCTTAATTTTTATGTTTGTCTTCTAGCATAAGGGAGCAAAACTTTTCTGAGCAGTACCTTATACATAAACAGCAGAGGCAAAAAATTGAAAGCTTGTACTTGAGAAGGAGATGGTTCAGGATCAGTATCCATTAACCAATTATGATGGTGTGACCTTGAGCTTGTTCATTAATCATCTAGAGCATTAATTCTCTTGTGGGTAAAGTGAGAACAATATTATGTATGTTTTAAAGGTTTTATGAAGATAAAATGAGTTAATATTTTCCAAATTCTTAGAACAGTGTCTAGCATATAGTGAGCACCACCATTTAATGGCTTGATAAAAATTATTTTGACAAGAAAATGAACATCACTCTCTATTTTGTAATGTAGGCCCATAGCAACACCTAAATTCTAAAAAAAAAAAAAACACAAATAAGAAAAAATGGTGGCATAGGAAGGAGGGAAGAGGGAGGGAAGAGGGAGGGAGGAGGGAGAGAGGAGGAATTTACATGATTATTTATTTTACATAAGCTTCCAGAGTTCTGCACAATGCAGTCAAATGAAATTTTATACTTAAAGCAAATTTTAGCTAAAGGCAAACATACATTCAATGTAGCTTTTAATACTGCCAAAATATTATTGAAAAAAGTCCTTTATTTCACTATGCATTTTTAATATTGGAAGAAACTGGGATCCTACAACACTGACTTGTCTTGATTTTGACCTTCAGTAGTTAATATATGGTACTAAAGCTATAGCAGCCTCAAGGGTTTCGCTGGTCTTTGGATCATGAGCCATAACCTGTAAGTTTGTTTTGAAATTAAATCCTAGAAAATGATGTATATATATATATATAGATTTTGTATTATAAACTCAAATTCAGGTAATTTATATCTTAATATAAATGTAAATGTACTATATTGGAAACATCAAACTAAGTTAATAAACTGAAGATATGCTGGAGTCACAGAAACAAACTACATGAGATTTCTTCAGGGAAAAGACAAAAACAGGTAGTTGGAAGGTAGAAAAATTGGAATTGTGGAAAGCAAAGAATGGGTGACCACATACTATCAGAAAAGTTATGGGATCCAACAGGGTACACTGGGATTATATTGATGATAACTCAGTTGTGGTTGGGAGACTGCTAGGATTACTGAAAAGGAGAAAATTTTGAGGATAATGGAAGCTCAATCAGTGGGAAAGCATGAAGAATATAGTTGATTCTCCAAGTAAAATAATTAATATTAGGATTGAGAATGTCAAGTAAAATTCAGTATAAAAAGAAGGTTATTATGTAAGAAAGCAACTGGCAAAGGAATGCCTGAATATATTTTGAATTTTCAAATAAGATAGATTATTGTAAATCTTTTAAAAGACAGTTATTTTTTTTCTCCATCTATTGATTCTTTTGGACTTGTGAGAGCCATTCAACATTGTTTTTTTTTCTTTTTATCCAATCTGCCTTTAACATAATCAGGGCCTCCCAATTACATAGATGCTTATATTATCCAATGAACAGAAAAACCAAATCATTATTCATATCATTTCCAAAAAACTCAAGATTATTTAAAACTCAGAATTCTAAGTGCTATACATTCACAAAAATCAAAGTCTAGAAATTTTAACTGTTGATAAGTCTGCCTTAGTTACTATGTATTAGAGTGTATTTATTGAACCCTAAGGCCATTGAAATAATATGTGATATTTAAGCATGGGGCTACCAATTTATTGATAAAGTTAGCAATATTTGGATACTTCTCTTCTGAATGCAGCCTAAGAATTTCACTAAATATATTTCTAAACAACAACAAAAATATATAGATGAGATTATAAACCTATTTTAAGTGTTTGCTACATAAAAATGTTGCTTTCCCACATCAATATTAATAGCAGTTGCAATTCACAATAGCCAAGCTATGGAACCAACCATAATGAGCACCATGGACAGATAATATGGATGTAAATTCCATTAGAAATGTGATCTCACTCTAATCTTTGAATTTTTGTACCAGTTGTAAGGCCTAGATCTATGAGCATTTTGCTTTGCCTATGGATATCCCATTGCTCAAGTACCATTTGTCGAAAACACTATCCTTCCTTTATTGAACTGATTTTAAACCTCTGTCAAAAATCAGTTGGGCATAATGATGGGAGTCTATTTCTGGCCTGTTCATTCTGTTCTATTGATCTATTTGTCTATCTTCCTCTCATTAGAAAACACAGTCTTGGATGCTGTGGCTATAAAATTCAGTTTTAAAATCAGTTAGTGTAATTTTTCTGAATTTATTCTTCTGTTTCAAAATTGTTGTAGTTATTCCAGAGGCTATGAATTTCCCTACAAATTAAAAATACATTTGTCTATGTTTATACAAAAATATTCCTAGGATTTTAATAATAATTATATTAAATCTATAGAGAAGACATGATATCTTTACTGTGCTAAAAATTTCAATCCATTCAAAAGCTGTTTCTCCCATGACTCAGGAGGCTGAGGTAGGAGTAGTACAAGTTCGAGGCCAGTCTCAGCAACTTAACAAGGCTCCAAGCAACTAAGCAAGACCCTCTCTCAAAATTTAAAAACACATTTTAAAAAGTGCTGGGAGGTTGCTATGTGGTAAAATACTTCTGGGTTCAATCTCCAGCATAAAAAAAATGTAACTATAAAAATTGCTTATGTTTCTCTATTTCTTTAGGTCTTTTATTTATTTAATCCTTATTTTATAAATTTCAGCATATAAATTCTGTATATTTTAATGTATACATATGTAATTAATTTCCCTTGCAGTGATGGTAAATAGTATTAGGTATTAATTTTTCATTTATAGAAACGGGATTGATTTCTATGTGTTTATCCTATATCCTGTAAGATTGCTCAGCTCACTGATTAGGCCCAGGATTTGCATTCTATTTTGTTTTTGGGAATTTCCTGGGATTCTGTACATAGATAATCATATCATTTATAAGTAAAGATAATTTTATTCAATTCAAATCTTTATGCCTTTATAATTATTTTCTTAGTGTATTGGCTAAAATGTTCAGTATTGTGCTGAGAAAAGTGGTTACTGAACTTAAGAGAGAAAAATTAAGCCTTTTAGCATTAAATACAAGCTGATCTGCAGGGCCAGTCTCAGAAACTTAGCTACAGATAATCTTTACCTTGTGGAATTTTTGCTCTATTCCTTATTTTCTAAAGATTTCTTTTGAATAAAGTTATGGATTTTGAATTGATAACTTATTTTCCTTTGTCAACTGTTATAATTATTTGATTTTTCTTCTTTAGCCTGTTTACATGGTGGATTTTAGTGATTGTTTCTTAAATATTTAACTACTTTTGCATATATAGTATAAATACTATTAGTTCATTATGTATATATTTTTAATATGTTGTTATATAGTTTTGAATTGCTAATACTAAATTTCATTGAGAATTTTGTATATGAGCTCCTCAGAGATATGCTTTGCATTTATTATTATTATTTCAAACTATCTTTCATCTTGGTATGAGCCATGATACCAAATGAAATAACACAAGAGAAATGTGGCCACTTCCATTTCTGCAAGAGGCTGGGTAAAACTGGTGCTATACAGTTTGTAAATGTTTGAAGGAACACTACAGTGAATTTATTTTTTAAGAGCTTTATAATTATGAACAGAATTTTCTAAATGATAATAAAGCTATTCAAATTATCTATTTGATCTTGCTTAAGTTTGGTAATTTTGGGTTTTCAAGAAATTTGCCCACTTTTTCTAAGTAGAATCATTCTGTAAAATTATTTCAAGTTCCTTTGTTATCCTCTTAATGATTGTAGGATCTATAGTGGGATCCCCTGTTCTGTAACTGATATTGGTGATTTGTATCTCTCTTTTTGATTTTTGTCACTCTTCTGAGTTTTATCAATGATATTGTTTTTATTTTATTTTATTTTTTGAAGAACTTGAGATGTTTCAGGAAATTTAAGTCATTAAGTGGGGACCAGAAATTAGTTAAGAAAATTGATGAAAATTCTTAAAAAGATTTATAGTATATATGTTTACATTTAATGTATCAATTAGTTAATCACTCCCTATTGTGTAAACTCAATAACATCTATTAATGAAATAACATTTGTAATTTTGGGAAACCCAGAACAGAAGATTGAATGTTCTTTTTTTTTTATTTGTTCTCTTTAATTATACATGATAATACAGTATATTTTGACATATTCATACAAGCATGGAGTACATCTTATTCTAATTAGGATTCAAGTTTTGTGGATGTACACCATGGTGAGATTCACTGTGGCATATTCATATATGTACATAGGAGAGTTAGGTCAAATTTATTCTACTTCCCCCCCCCACCACCACCACCAAATTCCCCTTTGTCTAATCCATTGAACTTCTATTCTCCCAGCTTGTTGTGTGTTAGCATCCACATATAAGAGAGAACATTTGACCTTTGTTTTTAGGGGATTGGCTTATTTCATTTAAACTCTCTCTTTCCACTGTCTAAATGCCTCTAAATGGAAATACAACATATGAGACCTGCTTATTGGAGAGGAGAAGTAGTAGGGAATTTGTTTTGACCCTCTCTTTAGTTTGAAACCTCTAGGGATTAAAGAGAACAGGAGACTCAAGATATGGCTTAGTTTTAATGTTAATTCTATGGTACAGCTGGGACTTGTCCTACATTTAACTGAGAACTCTAATTTACGAAAACTAGATCCCAGCATTTTAAAAGCAGATCTGAGACCTCTAAAGCGGTTTCTTTTACAGTTTTTTTTTTTTTAAACTTTGGTTATAGTCTATGATATTGTCCTGATTCTTTTTTCACCTATTCATAGATTACTGTTAGTCCCTCGGAACCAACCCCTTCTATCTATGTGATTATGTCTCCCTTCACAAATTCCCCAAAATATACTATCTTATACTTTTATTAAATTATGAAAAATAATTAAGAAATGAGTTATATAATTTAATACTGTACTTTATCAAATTACAATGGTAAGTCAGAGTATTTTTTTCTGACAGAGATAGAATTTTTTCTTGACAAAAAAGAGGAAGCAAAAATGTACAAGAAATAGCTGAAGGAGGTGAGGGAATGTATTAACATGTAGTGCCTTATTTTATATATATATATATATATATATATATATATATATATATATATATATATATATATATATATTTGTGCAGTGCTTTGTACTCTGAGAATTTTGTTAAACCATTTTATAGATAGGGAGCATGTACATAGATAACTCATTTCTGAACTGATGTTCTAGTTCAAGTCATTCTGACTTAGAATTCCAGCTGTTCCCTTTCTGCATCTAGAGACAAAAAAAATGTGCTAAATATGTGATTATAAATATGAGCAACTGAAAATTTATTTATTTTTCTATGAAAGAAATTCTTTATCAACTTATAGTGCTAACAACCAAATAGCTCATTCGCTATATAGTCACTCAATCATAAGGGGCACATTTTAGAAAGTTTCTCCCTTAATCTCCCTTATTGTCATTTTTTTTTTCCAGGATCAGGGTTAAAACCCTGAGTGTGATATGCACAGCCTAGAATGAAACATGCATTTGATTGCCTCCTTCTCTTGACTAATGCAGGGCCTGTAAATACTCCTCCTCTTGATTTTTTATGTCCCTCTATTCCGAGGTTGGTTTATAACAGAGGAGAGGAGACTCAGACCATCAACCTCAACTCCCTCAAAACCTATATGAGAGCCATTAAGATGTCTCCTGTGTTTAAAATCTCCCAATATTCCTCTTCTTTTCATGAGTTTTTAAATATAGAATGGGTATGACTAGATGTATGTGCTCACTGGCCCCTACATGCATGACAACAAAACTTTTTTCTGTCTGGACTTGGGTTGTCACCCTGTTTTTTGGATACCCAGAGAGTTTATCTCTTCCAAAATTTGTATGTCATTCCCACTTGGTACCCAAAACTAATCCTCAGAAATCCTCCCTCCTATTGCTGCCTTCCCACATCATAAGAACTGATGTTCTTTTAAACTGCATGATAATATTTTTTTTCAAAATTTCTCCCTGTTTACATGTAAATTTGAGAAGTATTTGCAGCTTCTATTTCCTTTGAGTTCAAACAGGTTCATAAACCTGTACGCTGAAGAAACAGTATCTCACCTAATAATCTGTGAGGCAGACCTCTGGAGGCTGACTTACAGAAACTAATTTCTAGGACTGAATTTAGGCAAATGAAAATTTAAGGGAAAAAAAAGGAAGGAGTAACAAAATATATTCAACAAATTAACCCAATATATTCTTATAGAAGTGTGTTCTGTGCATCAGGTACTATTCAAGCCACTGGAGCTATGGTAATTTAGGAAAATGTTTTCAACATATATAACAATCTTTTCTGGATTATCTCTTGCCATAATTTCCTTTCCTTTCTATTCACACTTCCCATTAAAATGATTTATTGAGTTAAAGCCTAGAGCAGGGATTGGCAACTTTTCAAAGAGTAAAATAAATCTTCATTTATTCATTTCTAAAGAAGGAATATTTGGATGATGGCCATGAACAGGAATTAAAATTCCATCCATCTTTCCGTTTCTACCAATGGAGATGTAGAATGGGAATTAAGCTAATGGCCCAAGCCTTTTGATATAGGCTGAGATGTCTGAAGCTTAAGCAACCACCAAAAGAGAGAGAAATTAAAACAAAGAATGATTCAGTCCTTTCCATTCCCTCTCTACCACCCCTAAGCTCATCCTGCATGTCTCTGATCACTAAAAAAAATATTAGCATAGTCAACATTCATGCAATAAATTCTATTAGAATTGATAGCTCTCCTTAGGTACTATCAAGTAAGATTATACCCTGCATTTAACACTATAGTAGGAAATATTTCAACAGGGGCTAAACACATGATTAATAAAAAATTGTTTCTATCAAAGTAATGAAACATGAAATATTAAATATTACATGTAATTGCATACAATAATGATTTTCATTTTCTGAAAAACCAAATAAATAATAAAGTCAAGAAAGAAGAAGGTGACACTATATACATTTAGAAACTTGCAACAGTGTGGAACTGATCAACATCATTCTGCAAGAACATAAAAATAATTTCCTTGGAATGGGCTTTAGAAATTACTAAAGATTCTACTTAACAAATACAATTTTTAACACTAAAAACTCTGGATTTGGTAAAGCCTCATGTAAGTATTAGGAAAATCATCAATTAGTATACAACTTTATTTCAAAACACTATATATTTTCTATAATTTAGTCAATAACTGCATTTGCTAATAGATTTCTAAAACGCCATCTGTAAGTTAACTTAGAAAAAAATACTTCTCTTGAAATTCAGAGCTCTTTGAATCTCTAAAATATATGTATAAATTTATCTGTGTGTATTTTTGTGAGTATTATTTCCCAGATTGTAAACTCATTGCTCATGTTTCATTTTAAAAGGATACATGACCACTCACAAATTAAAAATCCTATTTTATAGTTTTCAATTTAAATATTGGCCAAATGGCTATTGTGTTTAAATATTTTAATGAAAAGGGTAGTTGTTTGTATTTAATTTCTATGTCTTGATAAATACAAACCTTGATGCTGTTGTATAACAAAAAGTATATACAGATTCAACAGAAACAGGGGATATAAAGAAAGAAAAAATTCATTTTAAAGAGACTTCTCAATGACAGAATAAGTATGTTCATTATTCTTCCTTCTTCTAGACATTATAGTGTATGATTTTCACCTTACACATTATATCATTCATACTGACTTAGAATATTAGTTGAGAATGATAATTTTGATTGGCTGATAACATTATTAGATATTATAATTCTCAGAAGAACTTGACAATCCAAGCAAGATATTTAATATCAATAAGATATTCCAAAAAAAGTAAAGAAAAAGTCATGATTTCTCATGGTCTATTTACGTTTCTAGTATGTTTTTAGTACAATAATCTCAGATAATTTTCACAGTTGGTTCTACATTTCACCAAATCATCACTGAATGCTAGCCTGCACATGCTAAAAATCCAATAAACTATTTTAGAAAATAAGAGGACACAGGAAAGGAGTTATAATGATTAAGAAAAATTAACTTCCATTTTCTTTTTTTAAAATTTTTTAGTTGTATTGGACACAATACTTTTATTTTATTTATTTTTATGTGGTGCTGAGGATCAAACCCAGGGCCTTGCATGTGCTGGGCAAGTGCTCTACTGCTGAGCCACAACCCCAGCCCTTAACTTCCATTTTCAAGGCCCTTCGACTTGACTTTGGAACAAGTCATACACATAAAAAAATTACTGTAGATACAAACAGGATCATCACTGTAATTTTGTTTTAAAGGAAAGAGAAGAAATATGGAACAATCCCTAGACCATATAATATCTAAAGGAGGAGTCCTCCCTTTCCATGAGGACATCTAGAAGAGCAAAACTCATCCTATTTTTCTCAAAGACACTACCACCTGTTTTGAAAATCAACTGTCAGGAGTACATATTTTGTGACAATGCAAGGTGGTCAGAGGAAAGGAAGTTAATGAAGTAAAAGATAGTGATGAGGAATGTTGAGTTTCTTAGGCACTGGAAAACAAAGTCTCCTATGAATTTGAGGAGCCATCAAACTGAGAAGGAGAGAGAGAAACATTATAATAAATGTTACAATACATTTTTTCATGTCTGCTTTTAGTATTTTTTCAGAAAAGTAAGTATACAATTACCAAATTCCTTTTTGATTGTTGTCAAAAATGTCATTCTTGTTATTGTTTTCCTGAACATGGCATCTGTCTAAAGTTGGATTTTGGAGTTCTCTACTTTTATTAGAATTATATTTGCATATATTAACTTACTGCATTATATAAGAATCATTTAGACAATAAAATGAGAAGTTTAGCAGAAAGATTACTTGTCTTGAGATAGACAAGGTAGACTTGTTTAAGGAGTTAACACACTCAGTCATTGAATAACAACAAGCTTCAAATAACAAAAAAAATTAAAGAATCGGTCAAAATAAAGGTAGGATTGAAATAAGAAAAGAAAATAGATGAACATTAGAGGCAATTACTTTAACTAAAACATAAAATTAAGAATTCCTGCTATAGTTTGAATGTGGTTTGTCCCACAAAGGTTCATATATTGGAATCTGAGTCCCTAGCCTGGGAATATTGAGAGATACTGGAACCTTCAAAGAGTTGAACTTAGTGCAAAGGTAATTAAGCCTAAGGGGAGTGGAGCACTGATCACATGAGAATAGGTTGCTATAAAGCCAAAATACTGGTATCCTTGCTCTCTGGCTCCTGTCTGAGCTTATATTCTCTCTCTCTCTCTCTCTCTCTCTCTCTCTCTCTCTCTCTCTCTCTCTCTCTCTCTCTCTCATATGCATTACTGCCACAATGCTATCCACCATGTTGTGATGCAGCCACAGAAGCCTTCACCAGGATACCACAGCCATGAACTTCCAAAACTGATATGTAAAGTTCTTTATAATGCATCCCATTCCAGATATCTTATTATGATAACTGAAAATGAAAAAAAAACTGAAATGGACTAATACAATTTCCTATCATTAAATTCATGCATAAAATCCTGTCATGCCTATTTATCTGTTTAAAAAATGGTGGTCACTCTTTAGGATTAGATTGTAGTGCAGTGGTAGAACACTTGCGTAGCATGTGTGAGGCACTGGGTTCCATTCTCAGCACTGTATATAAATAAATAAAATAAAGATCCATTGATGACTAAAAAATATTTTTAAAATGGTGATCACAAGTACTTTCAAATTGCCAGGATTTGAATCAAGTGGCTTTTAATGATAAGCATATTCCAAAAGAAACTAAATAAAGTGGGAAGCAAGATGTGTATTGCAATGAAACTGTCTCAAATTAGCAGCCACAAAGTTTATTATTGACAATTTCATAACTATCTTCAGACTTAGTGTAGTTTTCTTTTCTAACTGCCTTCATCCCCAAGGTTATCATGCATTCCATAAAATTCTCTGAAAAGACTGGTCTTTGTTTTTGGAGGAACTGCAAAGGAGTTGATGCATACTCATATTCTATAATTGACAGATTCCCTCGGCCATCATAGTAATCAAACACCCCACCTGATATTGAGAAGAGAGACTATCATGAAATTGTGCTCCTTTCCTCTCATGAAATTTGTGAGAGTGGGTCTCTGCATGCAGGAGTAACTGAAAAGCAATCTTCCTTGTGTGGCTTTGAAATCACTCCATGTGGGGATAATGGAAAGACCTGTAATTTGGGAAGAGAACTGAAGAGCTAAACAATAGAGAATTAGAATCATCACAGAAATCAAAATGGCTTCCTGAAACTAATAATAGTAGGCATATTTGCTCTTATTATGCCCAAGGCTGTTAAAAAAAACAGCTAAACAAAAACAAACAGCTATTTCTTGTTTAAGCATGGTGGGAAACGAGGAATTTATTGAGTGCCTATTTGTCC
Organism: Ictidomys tridecemlineatus; assembly: GCF_052094955.1. Taxonomy (NCBI): domain Eukaryota; kingdom Metazoa; phylum Chordata; class Mammalia; order Rodentia; family Sciuridae; genus Ictidomys; species Ictidomys tridecemlineatus. The sequence goes on along the minus strand of NC_135493.1, from coordinate 100,300,035 downwards.
TATGCAATTCATATTTATGTCATCCAATACTCAAAACATTTTATGACTAAGAGAATAGTATTACTCTCACTTTTCAGAAACAAGTACAATGAAGAGAAAATAAGGTTGACTTTAGAACAAAATATGAGTTTGAATTGTGCATAAACTTCTTAATAGTTTTTAAGAATTGTGTTTCAACTCATTAAGACTCAGTTTCCTTACTGACAATACAGGGAAACATATTACCTCTTATTGTAAAAGAACTAGACATGGTTCTATTCTGCACTTGTCATAAAAAAAGCATAAAGATAATAAGTAAAATTTATAATTTTATAAAATTCAGAGTATGTATCAGACCTTATTTTATACATGCTAAAACTCTTCCATGTTATCCAATTTAATGATAATAACAACCAGGTGAAGAGGAGTGTTTTTTTTTTCCCAGCATGTTTATGGGTGAGGAAACTATAGCTCTCCAATATATCAATATATGGACTCTGGTACATAATAAGATTAAGTGGTATTATTGCTACTAGTCATATAATGCTGTCCTCCCAGAGAAATTTTTGCATAGAAAAAAACAAGAGGTAACAATAAAATTGCTTTAATGGACCATTTATTTTACATATGAAATTCATAAGAAAGGTACAGTGATCACCCTTATTTTACAGATGTGCAAACTGAAGCACATACATATTATGTTGTGGATTAATTTTAGAGGTGTCATTTGAACTCTAGAGCCCTTCACCACCATTATATGCTGAGTTGGGGTTGTTTCTTCCATTAATAATTATGAGACCCTGGACATATAACTTAATGTCTCCTTGGCTTCAATTTCTTTATACATAAAATGTTGGTATAGACTGTATAATTTTAAGAATTATGGAATATTAAAAGCTGATGGACTTATAATTTTATTAGGTTACATTTATAAACTTGACACATTCCCTATTTAATGATGTTCACATATGCAGTTATTCCAAGGCAGCTACCCCTCACACTCTCATTTTTTCTCCATGATTCACTCTTTTAAAATCAATCTTTTTCATTATTCATTAATCTATTACTTCTTGAGTATCAGCTAGGAGAAGGGTACAGCTTCTAATGCTAACTCTCTCCATCTATAAATATTCTTTCTTAGACTGTCCTAATTTTCAACTATTCAGCCTAAGCTACCCTTTTCCCATACTCATTATAACCTCTGCCAAGATTTCTTGTGCATGAGTAACTTTGTTGCCTAGTCTAGTTTTGCATGAATCCATGTCACACCCTGTTTCTGTACAGCACTTTTTTTAGCTCAAGGATTTCTAATATGGAGGCTTCTGTTTCTGAATTTGGCTTGAACTAATTCAGGATGTCAAGAGGTTTGTGTCCTGAAAATCCCCCTGAGTCAGAACAGCACATATTTTGTATAAATAGAAACTTGGATGAAACAGAGAGTTAGTATAAACAACAGGAATACCTATAATTTTATGTGTCAATTTTTAAGAAAATAAAATGAAAAAAAAAAAGATGCAGTTTCCTACATGGGGACTCATGGCTTCACCAGAGAGCAGGCTAACAGGCACTGAAAAAGAAACACAAAAGTGTTTGTGGGTGTGTGCACATGTGCACTGGAGATGTCTCCAGAACATAGCATTTACAAATGGAACAACAATGACTGAGAGAAAAGTTAATTTAATTTTAATTTTAAACAAACTGTCATTCATTTTCATTTCTTATGGTATTGATAATTTTGGTAAGATTATAATTTATTGATGTGTTCTCTATGAACAGACTGGTTTCTCATCACTGTTATCCATATTTTAAAAATCTTCACCCTTACACAAAATGCCTATACAAATAAGTCAATAACCTAGGACCTCAAACTGAATATTCCATGTAATATCATTCAGGAATACAAATACATACATATGTGTCATGTAGAAGGGCAACTGAAACTTGTCTCCTTTTTCTATGACTCCACATAATTTCACAACTTTGAACAGAGATATTTGCAGAAGAGGTTATCAAAGAATGTGCATAACTTTTAATGGATCAATTTAAAGCACTGAATATATTTAGAACATTTATTCCATGCAAACAGTTATTACTTTCCAGAAGCCATGTAGATGCACAATACACAGCACAGGTCACAGATAGTTAAAATCAGAGGGAAACATCAGAACTGCCAAAGGTAAAAATGTAAGGATGGAGACACAGAAAATAAGTTTTCATCATCCTCCTGAATTTTTTCATTTATAGTAAAATCTGTCTCTCCTCTCTTTCTCTTTGAGATAAAAGAAAGTTCAAAGTTTATCATATAATGAATGATAGATATATTTGGGCAATTTTATTTTGTTATTAAATCTCTGTTTTAGGTCATATTTTCTACCATTAGAGCCTAAGACACGGATACTTACAAAAATGATATATTGAAGAAGTGCTCAAAAGAGGAGTATGAAGGGAACAGCACAGGGGAGAGGGTAACTAAATAATAATGTAATCCTAGTTAGAGATTGTTATGGTTTACATATAGCTGTCCCTTAAAAGCTCATGCGTGAGACAATGCAAGAAATTTTAGAGATTAAATGATTGGGTTATGAGAACCTTAACCTAATCAGTACATTAATCCTTTCATAGGGATTAACTGAGTGGTAACTGCAGGCAGGTAGAGTGTGGCTGGAGGAAGTAGGTCATTAAGGATATGCCTTTGCGGTAAGTATTTTGTTCCTGGCAAGTGGAGCTCTCGGTTTCCTGGCTGTCATGAACTAAGCAGCTTTTATCTGCCTTATCTTACCATCATGACATTCAGCAACAGAGTTGGATATCTATGGATTGAGATCTCCAAAACTGTGAGCCCCAAATAAACTTTTCTTCTTCTATTAGAAGCTGTGAAAGAACTGTGGGCATGTCTGAGCCATTTCTAAAGGGAAGTGAGCCCCTGGGAGAACTCTTGGTGTAATCTCACCAATCTGAGACAGCTTTGTTGCCTTGGCAAACATCCTGCTCAAAGAGAATTCTATGAATTTATTGGCTCAGACAGCCCTAGGTTCAAATGCAGAAAGAGGTAGAGAGAGAGATACCAGTGTGCCCAACTAGCCAGTGATACCAGCTTCCTGGAGGAGGAATTACTGTACAAGTGATAAATCCCCAAGCAGGCCAACTTCCCCACAGACTCTCTTGTTCGCCTTGAAGAATCCCTCCTCACAACAAATTCCTTTGGTGTATTTCAGTATAAATAAAGCATTTGTGGGGTTTTTCCCTTTGTTAGGATCAGATCAAGGGTCTCTTCTACCTGTCAAGCCTCTGCTTTAAAGAAATATTTTCTTGTATCTGTTTTTATTTCTCAATACTACTTTTTCAGACTTTTTATTTCTAGCCAGCCTATACCTCCAAGAGTTACTTATTCCCTCCCTACACAGTTCCCGGGTGACACTCCTCCAAAATTATTCTTGTCAGGTCTTTTAGTCACAACAACAAAAAAGCTGACTAAAACAGAGAATGATTTGAGCCTGATTTCACAGGGCGTTCTGGAGGGCAAACTACTAAACAGTCCCAACTTGCAGCAAAGAGGTGGACACTTATACTTACACATCAAACAGCACTGTCCTGGGGTAGGGGACATATGCCTTCCCAGGATCCTGGTTCCCTTCAGATCAAGGGAAATCCTTTAGAGAAGTAGAGAGCTGTGAGTAGTGTCCAGTTCCTAGCCACTGGAGGGTGAGAAGACTGACCTGGTGAAGGGGAATTTTGGTAGCAAACCAACAGCACGTACTAGAGTCAATGAAGACAATCAATTCAATTTTGATGACAGTATACAAAGAAAAATATATTTATTTTTGTTTTATTACAGTAAGAAAAAGCATGAGATATAACCTCTTAACGTTGAAATATATAATAAAGGATTGTTAATTACAGGCACAATATGGTAGAGCGGATTTTTAGAACACATTCATCTTGAATGTGAATGAAACTTATGCCACTGACAAAGGGAAATATTTTACATTTTCTTTAGTCTCATGGTATTTCAAATATAACCAAATTTATGGTTTGTTATACAATGGAGTTATGCAGATTTTTGGGCAAATGTGAACAAATGTATCCATTTCTCCAAGGGCTCTAACTGGAATTTTATAAAATTCAAGCTAAGGTTCATACATATTTAGTAACAACCTAGTGACATGGATTCATATCTCTAGAGAATGGGAATCAGAGTGAAAAGTACTGTTATTGGAGATTTAAACAAAACTTTCAACACCAGTTGCTATAAAAGAAGGAATTAGATTATTTTGACACAGACAACCATAAGGGAAACTAAGTAGAAGTATCCATCTGGATCTAGAGGAAAGCTGTTTATAAGAAGCTGGCTCAGCTTTGGAGAAGCATGCTTTAATTCTGCTAGATTCCTTCTTCCTGCCTCTTAGAAAGAATCTGGAGGTCCAGGATCCATATTAGACAGTAAGGTATCATTGAAAATGGATGGCACTACAAAAAGATGGAAGGTCCTGAGTTCCTGACCATCATAACCCATGTACTACTTATAATTGAACCTCTTTCATGTGACAGCAATAAATCTCTCTTACCTAATACATCACCATTTCTGGAATTCTGTTACATGCAGGCAACCCCAATCCTAACTGATGTAATCATTTCTTTATACTCAAAATATAAACTGCTTACAATTTTACCTTTTTGTTGCTTCTCAGATTTTCCTACATGATGACTAAAGCACATTGTGAAAATATATAATTACTTTTAAAACAAAGAGTGTATAAATATATTAAATTCAAACTAGACAAAGTCTCATAAACTAATGCAAATGTGCAGAACAGTTTCATTACACAAGTGAAAATTAAATTGGACTGCTCTGCGATAATAAAGATGTGTTTGCTTACTCTGAAAAGTACCAAATCTTTTTTCTTAGTTGCTCTAGTCTTTCTGAATGTAAGATATTCATTACCACTGGGATAAAAACAGAATGTAGAGGGTCACATGATTCAGGCAGCTGGGATTTCAACTGAAGGTCAGTCACTGGACCCTCAGGCAGCCAAATAGTATTTACTGCCAAATTGACTGATGCCTGAAACCTTGAAATAAGGGGCACTGACTTTGATTATTTTTTTCTTAAGAAACACTTCACTCTCTAATTCATAGGCTATATATCTCATTAAAATTCTAACAGTAAGAGAATCAGACTTCAGAAATATGTACGGAAATTTGAGTATAGTTCGAAGTTATCTAAAATAATCAGCATGGGACCATGTGTATTTGAAATCAGATGACAAACGTACTTTCAAAGTATGGACATTGTATTACAGTAACTTGCATCATTTGCTAAATGGGGTATTTAATGTAACTATCAGGATAACCAGTGTTAGATATTGAAATATGAAATATAATTTGGGTCTTCAAAATTACAAATTTAACAGAACAAGGAATCCACTGCACAAATGTTATTGTACAATTCCTACATTCATATGTTTAATTTAGAAACTGAATATAAGGTAGTAGATAATACAAAGGTTCTAAAATATATGAGTCAGTAGCCAGAAATTAAAACAGTCAGCATGCCAAAACTATTACAGTATTAAAAACCTATTAGGACTTAAGGAAAGTCCTATATTAGTCTTTTCTATTGTTCGTTATTTTGAAGGAGGCACATCACCTCTATGAATAACTATATAACAAACAAATAAAACTCCCAGGATAATTGTATTTTTCACATATTTTTAAGGGAAAACAAATGTGGTAATGTTTATCCAAATTTATTCCTACTCCAAATATTTACTTCATGCACACAATAATTCCTTATATTCCTGGACAGTAATCAGTATTATCAACAGACAGATCTCTATTTACAATTATTAGAAGCATAGTATGTGTGTATACTTGAGGGTTATTGAGTATACATTCACACACACAATTTTAGGCACACAGGCAATTAGAGTTTTATTATGCCTGCCATCCCTTTCACTTACTCCTCCTTCTTCTTCACTCTGTTTGCCTTTCATCAGTTTATGTTCCCCTCTGAACAGTGAGGAAGTAAGATTCCATGTTTGATAGTTTCATATAGATAAAAAAATCACCAAATCCAATGAACTAATTCTGAAGAATGAATGACCAAAGACATTTTAATCTGAAAGTAAGTTGAATTCAATAAAGAATCTTTATAAACCCAGGTCACAGAAATAATGAAAGATATGAATGGTTTCTATATCAATCAGTGTATACCATTCTGTAAACTGATTTCAGGAGCAAAGCTATTATGATACCCGTAAACCTTCGAATAGGCAACCACTGATCCCAGAGAGATAGCAATGCCATGGGGGAATAAAAACAAGTGCTTGCAATGAAGCAAAATGTCTGGGTTTTGAAGTTTCCCTCTCATTTAGAATACCTCATCTGTAAAATAGGAATAATAAGATCATCCTCACAGTCCTGTACTGAAAATTTACTCACATAAAGTACATAAAGCTCTCACCATGGCATATGGCACAAAGTAGGTGTTCAATATTTGCTGTATATCCTTATTATCTGCAGGGGTTTTATAATAACCAAAGCACATGAAAAGATGTAATTCCCTTTGGTATAAACATCAAAATACAGATGTTTTAAAAAATGGTATGTGGTAGTCATGAAAAAAAAAAACAAACTTCCCAGCACATTGGCTACATTCAAACTTTGTAAGATTCTGCTTTTGACTGTCAACTCAATATTTTCTACTCTTTCTTACACATTGCCTGTTATTTCTGGTCAGGAAAATAAATAAATAAATGCCCATCTGGCAAAGTATTTCTCCACCTATATATGAACCAGAAATACCAATCCTTTCTAATGTGTATTCCCCAGATGCAATAATTATCCTCTATTTACAGCTAAACCACTGATTACTGTGGAAAATATTGTCAGCAAACCATACCCCAAAATGTATTGCTCTGAAAGGGGAAAAAATATCACAAAACAAAATCCTGAACACAGTCCAAAACAGAAGCCAATCTTTGATAGATTCACAGAAAGAGAAATATGTGGTTATTTTTATTTGTTAAGAAATGCTGCCTTTTTTACATTAAAGTGTTTAAAACTACTTATCTGATTTTTGATTCTTAGTCAAATGGCAAACTTGTGAAGCAGTGATTTAATCACTTGCTAATATTAGCAAGAAAAAGGAGAGCAGGGAAAAGCACACAATGCAACTGATGTTAAAAAACTACTATTTTTCTAATTCACATAAAACATCAGTTCTACCCAATACATTTACAGGATGCAACCATTAGCTAATATTTACAATGTTTTATACCAGGCATTGAACTGAGAGGTGCTTAACAGCTGAGTCATATCCCCAGCCCTTTTTATTTTTTTATTTTGAGACAGGGTCTTGTTATGTTGTTTAGGGACTCACTAAGTCACTAAGTTGCTGAGGCTGGCTTTGAACTTATGATCATCCTGCTTCAGCCTCCCAAGCTGCTTAGATTACAGGTAGGAGCCATCATGCAATTTAATTCATATCACCAGTGTGAGGGATGAAGAAACCTATTAAAGAAAATCAGGGGCTGGTGTTGTGACTCAGCGGTAGAGTGCTCCTCTCGCACGTGTGAGTCCCTGGGTTCGATTCTCAGCACCACATAAAAATAAATAAACATACTGTGTCCATGTATAACTAAAAAATATTAAAAAAAAATAAAATCAGTCTATTGAAGATTATGGTAAAATAATCTAATAAAGTTAATAGCATTTAAAGAAGGGTTAGACCTGAACCTTAAACAAAAACCCCATGTTTAATTCATACCATTTTTAAAATTAAGGATAAATTTTTCTGTACAAATGTATGTAGTCCAAATTGTAGTCTAAAGATGAATATCCTATAATATAATGAACACAGAAATCACTTTTTATATATTGAGGTAAGGAGCAACCATGTACATTTGTATCTGTGGGAATGAAAATATTATTTCCTGAATAATTCTAAAAGTATATTTTAAATCTCTTAATATCTACAAAATTAAACAATTCAAAATAACCACTCAAACAGGGATATATTGCTTCAATAATTAAAAAAAATCCTTTGGTAGCAATCACTCTAAAATGGGCTTGAGAAATACATGTGTGTCCATTCTCATGGGCAAGGAGGGGGATGTAGGAAAGGAGAAAATTTCCTAGGGTCTGGTGATTACTGGAATAAAAGTCTGAAATTACCTTTAGCAGTGTTGACAACTAAACTCATCACTTGCTGTCTCAACAGGTGCAAGCTCAGGCCCACCAACTCTCAGCTATTTGTAAAAGCCAAGGAAAAAGTTAGCCAAGCCCCACACAACTGTGCCTCTGGCTGCCACTACAAAAGAATGAAGTGGGGATATTTTTGGGTTTGGAGCAGGCAATCAGCCAAAGCTCAGCAGTGTCACAAGAGCATGTACAAGGATAACAAGAGACTTTATACTTGTACCAGGGTTCCACCAGCATATTAACTTTGTTTAGATGCCCTGATCCTGTTATATTTCATGTGATCACCAAGTTACCTGTGTCATTCATCACTTTACTCAAATTTCTACATTTCTGTAGCTTTCCTCATCCCTCTCATGTCACAAATTCTATACCTCAGTTATTGAAGCCCTGAAATTCTCTTCATTAGTATCTACATTGAAGAAGAAGGGGGAAAAATGAAGAGGATAGTGCTCAACATCTGTCTTTCATTTCACTAAGCCTATTCTGTGCTAGTAGCCATTTCCAGGTGAAAATCTGGATTTTGATAGAAGAAGTTATTCTATATTAGATCTGGTCTTTTGCTCATACCTCTTTGCAGTTTGTAAACTAAAGTGCATGCCCATATTTATATTATAATCTTAGGTATTGCTATCAAAACTATAAAAAGAATACATTATTCTTTTTTTAAAAATGATAGTTTGGTGTGAACTAATATATATGAAATCCACCTTTGTAATATAAAGTACATTTGTTATAAAATTAATGAGGACTCTAGGTCAAACAAAAGTAAAGTCTTGATTTCACAGAATGCTTTCATCTCTATGAGAAAAGACTTGAAAGAATAGTCTAAATTGTGTGGCATAATTATTTAAAAATACATTAAAATAAAACAATGGAAAGAAATTAACATTTTATTTTCTAATTTCATTTTATCCCCACTATTTTAAACTAAATTCAAAATGGCAGATGCAATTGCAAGGACTTATTCTCAGTGAGCCAGTATTTTGCAGAGACCAGCCTGGTTTAGAAGTGTCTCTCATTTATGAGGGCATTGTTTGCCAAAAATAATCCATTATACCTTCCTTTTAGGCCAATAAATAAAAAATTATTGTATTCCAAAGAAACACATAAATATAAAAGGTAATCCTATAAAGTTTACAGTTATTTTACCTCTGTAAATATTTTTAAAATTATATATATATATATATATATATATATATATATATATATATAAAATATATGCCTATGCCAACACTCAGGAGCAATTTTTAGAGCAAAGCTCAAAATCTCAAGTCTGCCACTGATTAGTTATATGACCTTGAGAAAACTATGTAAACTTGTGTTTCACATTTTTCATTTCTAACATAGGGGTGATTATTTCCATATAATCTATTTATGAGAACTGAAGCACATACATTCACATTCCCCTAGTGTTCTCTAATCATTTAATTTATCATATATTCCCTCACTTAGAATCTTGTTTTATAATTTTAACTATTATCTTTATGTGGATGACACCCAAATATTTCTAATTTCAACTCTTTAGCTTCAGTCCTCTAACACAAAAATACCTATACTATAGACCCATCTAGATATTCCAGCAACAATTCCATGTCTCAAATGACCCTCTTCTTACTGCTCTCCAATTTTGATCCTATTCCTGGTATTTCTGTTTCTATTCATGTTTTCCTCGTTTCACCAGTAATTCAGGTTGATTGGGTATTATTGAAAATCCCCAAATATATTTCATAAAGTAAATGTTTTTTTTTGTTGTTGTTGTTGTTGGCTGTATGTCAAGGAGTTCCAAGTTCAGGTGAGTGTGGAAAATGATTTTAAAAGTTAGGGAAAGGTCTTTACTGCAAAAATTCCAAAGCATGTTGAATATGCATTACACTATGAAGTAGTAAGAGGAGGATGTATAACAGCATTTCCTTAAATTATATAATTTCAGGGCTGGGGATGTGGCTCAAGCGGTAGTGTGCTTGCCTGGCATGCGTGCGGCCCGGGTTCAATCCTCAGCACCACATACCAACAAAGATGTTGTGTCCGCCGAGAACTAAAAAATAAATATTAAAAATTCTCTCTCTCTCTCTCTCTCTCTCTCTCTCTCTCTCTCTCTCTCTTTTTAAAAAAAAATTATATAATTTCAGACGTCTCTTTTGCGGGTGTGGGGAGGGGAAAAGTCCATGTGGAATAATATTCCATAAAGAACTCTTGGGGGGTTATTATTATTGTGTCTGTTAACAACTATTTCCTTTTCCTCATCTTCCACAACTTACCAACCACTTAATACCAAATAATTTTGATTCCTTATTGAATCCCTGGCTCATTCTGAATTATTTCCTCTGTATAACTGGCCTAGACTATAGGACTATAGATAGGCTTTCCTTCTGTTACTTTTTCTTATTGAGTCATTGTGAATTCTTTTTTTTTTAATTTTATTTATTTTATATTGGTTGTTCAAAACATTACAAAGCTCATGACATATCATCTTCCATTCATTTGATTCAAGTGGGTTATGAACTCCCATTTTTTACCCCAAATACAAGTTGCAGAATCACATCGTTTACACATCCACATTTTTACATAATACCATATTAATGACTGTTGTATTCTGCTACCTTTCCTATCCCCTACTATCCCCCCTCCCCTTCCCTCTCATCTTCCCTCTCTACCCCATCTGCTGTTGTTTAAATATTTTCTATAGGGTTTGAGATTTACTTTTTTGATAAGAGATACAAGGATATATAAGACATGACCTCTATTGTCACTAAATTCATGGGAGAAGAGAATAGGCCAGCAGAGTTCAAATATATACTCAATATTCCTGGCAAAGACATACCATACCAATGTTGTAAACAAAGAAACTATAATGCATACTTATATGAGAATAGTTAAGTCATGTTCTTCAATGAAATGGGACCAGGATGATAATAGTTCAAGAACATCTAAGCAAATTATTAAAAGAAATTTGTCTAGGGCTGGGGATGTGGCTCAAGCGGTAGCAAGCTCGCCTGGCATGCTTGCGGCCTGGGTTCGGTCCTCAGCACCACATACAAAAACAAAGATGTTGTGTCCGCCGAAAACCAAAAAATAAATAAATAAATAAATATTAAAAAAAATTCTCTCTCTCTCTCTTAAAAAAATTGTCTATACTGAAGCCTATCTTCTCATCTTAGACTAAAAATAATATTTTTTAATAAAATGCTCATTGGAAAAATATTAGAAAATACATAAATATATAAATATGAATATTAAAGTAAAACAGGGTATAATCACCCTAGATACATCCACTGCTATGATGCATGAAATGTTATTTTAGCTATTTGAATTCTCTATAGGTCTAGAATTTCAAATACTTGAGCTCCAAATCTCAGGTTTTCTCAGAATAATGCTAATGAGTTATTCCAAAAGTTTAATAAAAAGATAACATATGAGGGCTGGGGTTGTGGCTCAGTGGTAGAATATTGCCTGGCACATGTGAGGCACTGGGTTTGATTCTCAGCATCACATAAAAAATAAACAAATAAAATAAAGGTATTGTGTCCATTTAAAAATATTTTTTAAAAGAGAACATATGATAACTAAGTTTTAAAAAATTTTATCACCTATTCACAACATTTTGCTTTTCATTTCCATTCAGTTTAAACATGCATATGAAAGCCATGTAAGTGTTTTTGAACTTAACAAAGTATGATTTATGTACAAAAAAACGCATTAAAAAGGAATGTATGTCTAATTTCCAAAACAATCATCTGTATGAATTAAAAATTTACTTAATATCAATGAATATTTAATCCCCATACACATATTAGAATATTTATAGATCTACACTACTTATAACACTGTTTCTATCAATGTTATTGCTGAGAGTAGAAATATGACTCAAAAATATAAATATTCTAATAAGTGTACATTCCTATGTTAATCACAATAACCATTTCATAAATATTATTGTCTGATATAGCATCAGTGGTTCTTACAATGCAAGGGTTATCCATTCTGCATTTTGATGGTAGAAATATAATAGTAAATGGTAATAAATAAGAGTAAGTGTTAGCAAATAATACTTATGACAGGATACCTTCTGTTTTAGACATATGCAAGTACAAATCTCCAATATCACTCCACGGAACTCCATCCATATCGGATCACATGTCCTTAAAGAGGAAATTAAAGAATTTACTGTACCAAAAAGAAAAGGAAAAGCGAAGGAATAAGTATGAATGCAGACAAGAGAAAGGAGGAGGATGACTTTTTCTAGATAAAAAAGGTAGTTTGCTATAGCTAAAAGATTTGGCATATAGGTCCAAGAAAAGATGATGTAAGAAGGACAAAGACAGGCCCAGTCATGAATGGCATTTGAAATTTATCTGTTTTAAGTGTGGGAGTGATGGTTTTGTCACAAATTAATTTTGTAGCCTTGTCTTTTATAAAAGTATTTGATGTTCATGTTTTAAACACATATATAAAAATAGGTAGATATAAAGATGAATGCTAAAGAAAATTTTTAAATAAACATGATTTCTCTAAACATGTATATTATAATATACATCAATGCCTCTAGAGGCATATACATGCATAATTACTTATGTACATATATGTGTATACATATATACACACATACACACATACAATTATTGGATAGAGCTGTGAGTCACATGAATTTATCAAACTTTATGATGCTGTAGCCATAATGGATTTATGGAAGCATCACAAGATAACCTGTGTTTCATTGCATATTGTTGCAGATTCTTTCTTTCTCTTTTTTCTTCCAAATGTTTGCTGTGGCAATTATGTGAAGATTTTTAAGAAAAAAAATGTGTTGGTATAATTAAAAAATAATCTATCATTAAACTGTCTTTGGTGCAAGATTAGGATGCACAGTTTATAAATGCTGTGGTGATGATTATGCATTGAAGTAAGGTACTATCTTGGCCATTTTATGCCACAGAATTTTGATAACTATGGAACTATTATGGCAATGTGGTATGACATGAAAATCACAGTTTGGGAACGACCTGAGCTTAACTTTGTATCTACCTATGAGAACTAAAGTTTCATTTTCCACATCTGTAAAACTAGTGGTTGGAAAATATTCTCCAGGTGACTTCCAGATGTGATGATATGCCCTTGTATCTTACCATAGCCAGTTAGCCTGGTGAAAAAGCAAAACTATAGGCCTAAATCCAGGTTTCCATTAGCCCTATCTATTACCTTTTAAAATCTTAGGTCTTCTTAATGTACACCTTAATTTCTCCTTTTTTATCCTCCCCTCTTCCAGCCCCTGGTTCTTTTCTGATCACCTTCCTTTACTCTCCTATAGTTCTTTTGCCCTCTGGTGTCTTGTGGTTACAAATTGCTATTGTACCTTGCATAAAGGCTTGATTTGCACTTCAATCACACCATCAGCAGTCCTCAAAAAAAAAAACAAAAAAAAAAAACAGACTCTCAAGCACCTGAATTCTAGTTCCAGTGGAGATCTAAAGACATTTTTCCCAGGGATCCAATTGGATCAGAGGAAAACTGGGAACAGAACAGCAAAGCCCTGAGTCATTTTCCTTTCCCCCATATTCCACTCACATATCAATCTCTTTTGCTCTCAAAACTATGAATTTTTTTTTAAACTCCTTGGTGTGGGCTGAATTGCTTCTTCCTCAAATTCATATGCTGAACTCTTAAACCCAGTATCACAGAATGTGACTATATTTGGAAATAGGGTCTTTAAGAAGTTAAGTTAAATGAGGTCATTCAAGTGGGCCCTAATCCAATCTGACTGATGTCCTTGTGAGAAGGGGAGGTAATAACACAGTCATGCACAGAAGAAATACCATGTGAAGACAGAAGGAGGAGGCAGCTGTCTGCAAACCAAGGAGAGAGGCTTTAGAAAAAAATCAACCCAATGACACTTAGCCTTCAGAACTGCAAGAAAATTAAATTATTGCTTAAGGTGTCCAGTCTGCTGTGATAGCTTTAGGAAAATAATATACTCCTTTTTCTCCTATTTGTAATGTTTTATATTTAAACAGAGACCATCATTCAAAGGAGTTCAGAATGTGCTATTTCAGAATATGTCAAATTATATATTGATTAAGTTAAAATCACTTGAGGAAATACAACTGCAGGAAGGGCCATTTGGACAGTCTTTCCCTATATGCAGTAATCAAAAAAGTTTCTTTTGGGAAGGATGTTCTTCCCATTCCAACCCTGGGAACTAGACTTGATCACCAGAGACTGGTAATTGGGGCTTCAGTGAACCTGAGTAAACAAACTCAGATGTGATCCTAATCTTCCACTAGCTTGTCCAACTCCCTGCACCCTCCACCCCGCAGACATCTCTTAGGGACATCTCTAGAATTTACCACACTAGTCCCAATATCCATTTGTCCTGTCATTCCTAAAACAAACTGTGGTTGTGGTCTCTCTAAAATTCAGAGCAGCTTCCTCACGCTGACAATAAAGGCTAAAGGACCATTCCCTCTTATTTGGGAGATATCAAGATAGCTGAGTGTAGAATCCACCTCCCCAGCCAGTCTAACAAAGTTTGAGTAAATCTGTGTGTGTGTGTGTGTGTGTGTGTGTGTGTGTGTGGGTGGGTGGGTGTGTGTGTATATATATATATATATATATATATATATATATATATACTATTTTATTACCAATTTAACTCTAATATTTCTGGAGTAGCTAGTGGGAGCCTAACCTACCCACCCCCCCCACCCTCCAGGGGAAAGGAATTGGTGTCATTTGGTAAAGTTCCTTCACAAACACATTGTTATTTTTGCTAAAAGTATAAACACATCATGCTTTGCTTCACTGTCTTGTGAAGATTTCCACATATATGTAAAAGTAATATAAACTTCTATGCTTTCTCTTGTTAATTAGAACTTGTATTAATTGGGTTCCTAGATCCAGATGAAGGGTCCACATAAGAACTAAATGGGGATGTAAAGGTTATCTCTGTCTCCTATATTTTATTTTTTGATAAGGACATAATATATATAATATATATTATGGTATATAATATATATTAGAATGTATAATATATAACATATTATATATATATTGTAATATATGATATTTATTAGGATATATATATGTATATATATATTAGGATATATAATCAATCACACACGTGTATACATATGTAAAATAACAAATATAAATAAATGAATATATAGTTGTTATTAATGGTTAAACTATAACCATAAAAAGATGGTTAACTACAATCATTGTTTTAGAATGAGCTCTGCCCCTCACATGCTTTTAAATACTCATCTATTTATTCAAGAAGCACTAGCTAAAGGACTTTTGTGCTAAGTTCTGTGCTCATTTCTAGGTATGGGGTAGGGGTAGGAAGCATAATAATAAAGTAACACTATCACCATAATATTGATAAATCAAACATACCAATGTATTTGTACTATAATACTCAAGGAAATAAGTTGAGAAAATATCAGAAAGGATATTGTACATTTTGATGAAGTTATGTCATGGGAATAACTTTTAAGTGTTAGTTAACTTGATGAAGTGAAAGAAGATGGCGAGAAAGGGTTAGGAAAGGATTTCTTTGGAGATGAAATCACTTTAATTAAGAAAGTTAATGTTAAGGAGAAGAGGATTAAAGGGAGGGTCACTTTAGGAAGACTTCTCCCTTACAACATGAGTACATGGCAGTTTGGGGCACATGGATCCTTTGGCCAATGTGATGGGAGTAGGAGGAGAGCAGATTGGTTAGAAGAGGCAAGAGTAGTCATCTGGGTCCAGATAATACATGCACTTGCATGTACATGGAAACAACATCAGTCTATATGAGAAAAAAACTTTTTTTCTTATGTACAAGTTAAAGTTAATTGTAAACTTGCTTTTTTGTGTAATAATCTCTTTGAAGGAATGATTTTCTCCTATGCTCATTTGCAATCATCAGGGTCTTTCAATGCAAAGGATTTCTAAGTAATGTAAATTATACCCAAATTCTAATTTCCTTTAGGAACTTACACTTAGTCAATATTTCTATAAGATGGTAACTATGATCAAGACAGAGAACTTTATTTCAACTTAAAGATAGTCCTTTGAAAAGGAATTGTGAATACCCTAACCAATGAATATTCTAATTTCTCTCCTCTGTTGGAGGACTCATTCTGGTCTATTTTTAACCATTAATACTATGGTATAAATGAACTATTTTAAAGTATGTTTTATATTCTAAACTAAGCCTTCAGACAAGATTTATGATGACATCTCTGTATACTGGATATCACACTCTGATGAGGTATGTATGTGTGTAGTTTCTGTGACCTCATTTCATAACCATACAACCTTCCTTAATCATAAGCTTGGCTGTATTGAAATGGTTAAATATTGTACCTAAACTGAAAACATTTACTTTAAAATCAGGAACAAGACAAGGATATCTACTCTTCCCATTCCTATTCAATATAGTTCTTGAAACACAGTCCTTGAAACTAGCCAGAATAGTCAGACAAGAGAAGGAAAAAGAAGAAAAGAGAAGGAAGAGGAAAAGAGAAGAAAAAACTGGAAAACCAAAGTCCTAAACTTCATATGAAAGAATAAAAGACCCAGCATAGCCAAAGCAATCCTGAGCTGGTGGTATTGTAATACCGGATGTCAAATTATACTACAGAGCTATAGTAACTAAAATTGTATGCTGTTAGTATTTATAAAAGACCAATGAAATAGAATATAATACAGAAACTACACTATATAGATAGTCATCTGATCCTTGAAAAAGGAACAAAAAACATACATTGGAAAATATAGGCCTTTTTTGGGGGGGGTGACAGGGGATTGGACTCAGGAATGCTTTACCACTGAGCAACATTCCCTTATTTTTGGGACAGCATCTTACTAATATGTTGAAGCTAGCTTCCAACTTGCAATCTCCCTGCCTCAGCCTCCTGAGCTGCTGGGATTGCATACATGTGCTACTATATCCAGATAAATGATAGCCTTTTTTTAAAACAAATGGTGCTGGGGGAACTGGATATTCATGTGTACAAGAAAAAAATAGATTTTTTTCTCTCTCTGCACACAAAAAATCAACTCAAAATGGATCAAAGAGCAACAAATGAGACCAGATACACTGAAACTGCTAGAAGAAAATAGGATCAGTACTCCAACATATTGGTGCAGACACTAATTTCCCTAATAAGACTGCTAAAACTTAAGAAATAAAACCATGAACCAATAAGTAGGATGCCCTCAAATTAGAAATCTTCTGTACAGCAAAAGAAATAAGCATATGAAAGAGATAGGCAAGGCACAGCGGCACAAGTCTATAATCCCAGTGGCTTGTGAGGCTGAGGCTGGAGGATCTCAAGTTGAAAGCCCGCCTCAGCAATTGTGAGGTGCTAAGCAACTCAGTGAGATCCTGCTTCTAAATAAAACACAAAACAAGTCTGGGATGTGGCCCAGAGGTCAAATGCCCCTGAATTCAATTCCTGGTACCCCCTCAAACTATACATATAACAGGGTTGGGGATGTGGTTTAGTGGTTGAGTGCCCCTGAAATCAATCCCTGGCACTTCCCCCCCAAAAAAATAAAAGAATGTGAAAGAGAGCCTACAGAATGAGAAAAATCTTTGCCAGCTACTCATCCAATAGGAGATTAATATACAGAATATATAAATAACTCAGAACGCTTACCACCAAAATAAATAAATAAATAAACAAACTGACCAATGAATGAGCCAATAACTAAGTAGGTATTTCTCAAAAGAAGAAATGCAAATGGCGAAGAAATTTATGAACAAATGTTCAACATTCTTAGCAATCAATGAAACACAAATCAAAACTTCACTGAGACTTCATCTCACTTCAGTTTGAATGGCAATCATTAAGAATACAAATAATAAATGCTGGCAAGGATGTGAGGGGGAAAGGTGCACTCATGCACTGTTAGTGGGACTGAAAATTATTACAACTACTTTGGAAAGCAGTATAGAGATTCCTCAAAAGACTAAGAATGGACTCACCATGTGACCCACCTATGCCATTCCTTGATATTTATTCAAAAGAACTAAAATCTGCATACTATAATGATACATGTATATTAGTGTTTACAGCAGCTCACTTCACAATAGACAAGTTATGTAACTAGTCTAGATGTCTATCAATTGATGACCAGACAAAGAAAATGTGGCGTATATCCATAATGGGATTTTACTCAGCCATAAAGAAGAATGAAATTTGGTGGTAAACAGAACTAGAGACTATCATACCAAGTGAAATAAGCCAGACTCAGAAAATCAAGTTGAATGTTTTGTCTCATATGCAGAAGCTAGATAGAACTGAGGCATTTTTAAAAAATAGGATCTCATGAAAATAGGAGAATAGTGGATTAATGGAAGCGGTTAGAGTAGGAGGGATGAAGGATGAGAATGAGGATGAACTGCTGAATGAGCTTCATCAAATTATGCTATGTGAATACTTTAATACATTATAATTATCCAATTTTATGTATAATTATAATGCCCCAATTAAAAATAAACTAATAGAAGGAGAACCAATAAAATAGAGAAAGGGGATGGGGTGGGTGAGAGAAGGTAGTAGTAGTTCTGGGGATTGAAATGGAGCAAATTATATTAAATGTATATATAAATGTGTCAAAATAAATCTCAGAGTTATGTAAAACTTGGACACACTAATTAAATCTTAAATTACAAGTTTAGATTACTAGTCTTAAATCCTATTACTTACATAATTTATTGGTATTTATTTGTAAAATACCATTTATCATATAAATATGCTTTTTGCCAAATTTTTAAAAGGTAATAAGTATAAGCCTATGTAGTATAAACCTGTATGTATCATAGTTAGAAATCCAGGAGTCAGGGGCAGGGGTTGTGGCTCAGTGGTAGAACACTTGCCTGCCATGTGCAAGGCACTGGGTTCGAGCCTCAGCACCACATAAAAATAAATAAGTAAAATGAAGGTATTGTGTCCAACTATAACTAAAATGTCTTAAAAAAAAGAAAAGAAAAGAAATCCAGGAGTCAGTTCTCTCTACTACCTTTCTTTCATTATTTTCTTTTTCTTTCTTCTTTTATAGTCCAGAGGTCTTTCATTCCCCCCCCCCACCTTTTATACTATGGATTCATAGGGAATAGTTTCCAGAAGCTCATGCTCCTTTCCATCATTTCTCACAAATTATGCTTCTCAGGTAACTCAGGTAACTTTCTCTTTGGCTTCTTTCCTTCTTTTTTGGCTTATTTTTTATGCTTTTCAGGAAGCTATCTGTGCTTCAGTATAATTAATAAGCTCAATACATATATTCTCTTGGCAAGAATCTTTCTCTTGTTGGTGTACAACAATGCCAACAGCATGTTGGGTAATACTGTGGACTCTTCCAGTTTTGTCATGGTAACATCTGTGGGGCATCCCTTTTTTAAAATAATAATCATTCACTTGGTTTCTACAATAACATCTTTCTTGTAGATTCACTTGTATGTGGCCATAGGAGCAATTGCAATTTTTCTAAAAGCCCTAGAGAACATACATCATCTATTCTTTCTATTTGTGTTTGTCATTTTTGCAGATTACTGGATAATGGTGGTTCTCCAAAAATTTTCTCCTTTCCTCATTACTTAGCTAAATTTCATTATTAAGTTTTACTAATGAAATATTTTAACCTCTCTTGGTTTCAGTCCAACTTTTCCATTCCTAATGACCTAATATGGCTCATATTTGGGATTTAACTATAATAAGCTTCTTACAACTTTCTTTAGAATAGTATCTCTCAATATAATTTATACTTGGGGGCTGGAGATGTGGCTCAAGCGGTAGCGCGCTTGCCTGGCATGCGTGCGGCCCGGGTTCGATCCTCAGCACCACATACCAACAAAGATGTTGTGTCCGCCGAGAACTAAAAATAAATATTAAAAAATTCTCTCTCTCTCTCTCTCTCTCTCTCTCTCTCTCTCTCTCTCTCTCTCTCTCTCTCCTCTCTCACTCTCTCTTTAAAAAAATAATTTATACTTGGTGTGTTATTAAATTCTGATATTATTGATCTGGAATTAGCCCTAAATTGCCATACTTTTAAAAGCTCCCTGTGTGTTTCTAACATAAAACTTAGAAACAGTGCTCTAAGTCAGGGTTTTTTCATGTGGGGAACCCTGAACCAGGGACATCATTATCACCTTAGGAATTTGTAAGAATTCAAATTTTGGGGACTTCCACAAATCTAGTGGGGATAGATCCCAGCAATCTGTTTTGTTAGTCATTAGGTGATTTTATAGGAAGCTTATCAGGAACTACTGCTTTGGGGTTGTACTCCCACATATCTCTCTAATTCATGATCTACCAATATGGTATTAGAGTCTATATACTAAGGCCTAAAACATAAGTATAGAATTGTATTAATTACATATACAAAATTATTTACTACCTTCCAAACTCTTTAGTGTGGCTATAGCTTCTTGGTGTGTTCTTTGTAATTTAATTCCAACTTATATTTTAGCCATATCCTATCATTGAGATTATATGATTAATGCTCACTTATTTAATTTTCTAAATACACTACATTTATTCCCTGTGCCTTAATATGGCAAATTATCATCCTCTATTAAATCAAATCTCACTGGTTTTTGTTGTTGTTGCTGTTGTTGTTGTTGTAATTTGATACTGGGGATTGAACCTAGGGGTATTTCACCACCAAGCCACATCTCCAGTCCTTTTTATATTTCATTTTATTTTTTATAGTATTTTTTGTAGATGGATACAATACCTTTATTTTAGGTATTTATTTTTATGTGGTGCTGAGGATCAAACCCAGTGCCTCATATGTACTAGGCAAATGTTCTACCACTGAGCTACAGACAACCCCAGCCCCTATATTTTGTTTTGGGACAAGGTCTTGATAATTTACTTAAGGCCTTGATAAAATGCTGAGGCTGGCTTTGAACTCATAATCCTCCTGCCATAGCCCCTCCGGTCGCTGGGATTACAGGCACGCGCAACCACACCCAGCTTCAACCACCTTTTGAAGACTTCTGGAGTTGCCTTGTGGACTGTGCTCCTTCTTACATGCTGCCATTGCAAATTGCATGATAGCAATCTCCAGAATTACTATTTTTTTTATAATTTTCTCAACTTTCTGGGATATAAGAACTATGCTTTCATCAATTTTTCATTTTTAATGTTTACTGATTCCTAAAATTCAGTATGTGTTTGTGAATGTACAATATTCCTAAATATGTTGGATTTTTTTTTGTTTTTTCTTTTTGTTTTTTTTATTAGTTGCTCAAGACATTACAATGATCTTGACATATCATACATTTGATTCAAACAGGGTATGAATTCTCATGTTTTTTCTAAGCAAAAGAGATGCACCACGTACAATAGTACACATCTTAATGAACCAAAAATGCAACATATTTATTTCATGAGGAGTACCTCTACTGCCATAGTACTATATAACTTGCAATTGTTTCCACAGATATTATCAGCCACCTACAAAGAGGTCTGAAGCTTCTTTAAATATTCTAAGATGTAAAAACATTCCTTGACAATATATATTTACTTTTTTTTCTTTTTTGGTATGGGGGATCAACCCAAGGGTGCTTAACCACTAAGTCACATCCCCAGTCCTTTTTATTTTTTTTTTTTTATTTTGAGACAGGGTCTCTCTAAGTTGCTTAGGGATTCACCCTGTCTCTAAATAAAAACTAAAAAGGGCTTGGGATGTGGCTCAGTGGTTAAGAGCCCCTGGGTTCAATCCCT
The DNA here is from genome assembly GCF_052094955.1 of Ictidomys tridecemlineatus. Classification (NCBI taxonomy): domain Eukaryota; kingdom Metazoa; phylum Chordata; class Mammalia; order Rodentia; family Sciuridae; genus Ictidomys; species Ictidomys tridecemlineatus. The sequence goes on along the minus strand of NC_135493.1, from coordinate 100,278,136 downwards.
GGTTTAAAAAAAAAAAAAGGAAAATAGGCAAATTACTCTAAATACTCTTGCAATTAAGAGGAAGGAAAGCCAGACATGGTGGCACATGACTGTAACCCCAGGACTCCATGGGCTGAGGCAGCAGGATCACAAGTTTAAGGTCAGCCTCAACAATTTAAGTCAGGCTCTCTGCAACTTAGTGAGATCTTATCTCAAAACCCAAAATTGAAAGGGTTAGGTAAGGTAGCTCAGTGGTAAAGCACCCCTAAGTGCTGGATGATGGATTCAATCCCTAGTACAAAAACAAAAACAAAACAAAACAAAACAAAACAAAAAAAACAAACAAAAAACCCAGTTTTCTTGCATTTAAAGAAGGCTTTATTTCTTGTTAAAAAACTAAAATACCCATGTTGTGATGAGCACGAAAGGCACCATTTCACCTCCTTGGCCTTTCTTTCCTTTTGTTTGAAAGAAGATGCTTGATCCTCAAAGCAAAGCAGACATGTTTGATTTCATTCTACAAGCAAATTCATTAAGAATGTGAAAGTATTCACATTCATTCCAATTAACATTAAATGACACTCTCCCAATGAATAAGATGTCAAAAATCATGCTAGTAATTGCAGTCAATGAAATGAATGCTGTGCTCTGGGGCTGCATGCATATTTGTACTCATCAATTGAGCACTAATAACAAGAAATACACACCTACCTCAGAACAGAGGATGTAACAGATGCTAAAAGACAATATCTCTGACTAATGTCTAGTAATATGTGGCAATTTAATTTCAAATACTGAATTTCTCAGCTATGGAAATTAAATATTCAGGTTTTACTGTTAAATGAACATTGTTTAGACATATTAAATGTACTGTGATCTAAAATTTTATCAGTTTTCAAATTGAAGCCAGAAGGGAAATATATCCTAATGCTTTAAAAACCTTCATTTAAAATTCTGATTTATATAGCAATGATCTTGCTTACTTTTAAATTATTTCTAAGCAATAGATTATTTTTTCTTTTAAAGGCAAATCTTATAATAAATGTAAGGGAATGTTAAATGCACAGTAATAAAAAGTGATTCATATCTCCAAAGTTAACCATTACAGGTAGATAATATCCTTACCTTACAACTCACACTATTGGACCCCTGTGTTCTTTTTTATATTTAAACAAACACAGGCACACTCACAGGTACCATGAAAGTTGAATTTCATCTTGAGAAAACATATTTCTCCACAATGGGTCCAAATGAATTGTAACAAAAGAAAAGCAGTCAGATGTTGTTCTTTCCCTCTATGTATATAATCTGAATTCCCTTTTTACCTAATGAGAATTAACATTTGGAAATACTCTGAAGCTAATGTAACCACACCAGATATATAACTATTTGAATATTTATAACAATTGATTTTATTACTTGATAAAAGAGGCTCTATAATCACAGTGTTTGTATACAATTTCATTGTTTTCCTGCATTTGGAAGGATAATTGGCATTCATCAATTAGTATCCTTTTTGTTCTTCTATTACAAAGGCTATGTTTTTATTATAGTACTCAAGATTATGAAAGGGTATTTGAATATGGGAATATACTTTAATGTGAACAGTTAAAAGACACAATCAGGAGCTGAGATTGTGGCTCAGTGGCAGAGTACTTGCCTTGCACATGTGAGACCCTGGGTTCGATCCTCAGCACCACATAAAAATAAATAAACAAAATAAAAGTATTTGTTCATCTACTACTAAAAAAAAAGCTCAAAGTTCAAATTAATTATGCACTTGGTCTGTAGTCTAAATCTATTGCACATATCATCTTTAAAACTCTGTTTATACATGTATATAGTTCTATTTTTGGAAGTTACATGAAATTATTTCTACTTCTTTATTATTTCCCCAATATAGATGTCATTATCAAATGCTTAAAACAAAGGACATTTATTCCTACTTAATCAAAATCACTTTTAAATATTATTTAGCTAGTTTAAAACATAGATATTGAATTTCTTTCTAGTAAAATGGAGCAGTTGGAAGTTTGTGAAAATATAAACACATAAGATATGGTAGGCAACTTCTAGGATGGAATCTAGTAATAGAGGCAATATAATTAATCAAATCTTATTTCAAATAATATAATCTCATTTATCACCTTTTTCAAGTGGGAATGGTGATGTATTCCCTAGTCAGCTTTTATAAAACTAAGTTATACACATATATGCACATATACAGTGTTATTCTTATTGTCATCATTTATTATAAAAGAATAGATATATAGAAATTAATTGTTCAAATATTGAACTTGATTTGCAGATGTCAAAGATTAAAATTCAAGTCTAGAAGGATAGTAAAATGAAACAGACATTCTTATTACTGTGTGTATATATGTGACTGCATAACCAATATGATTCTGCAACTTGTACACTCAGAAAAATGAGAAATTATATCCCATCTGATTCAAATGTATGATATGTCAAGGTCATTGTACTGTCATGTGTAACTAATTAAAACAAATAAAAAATTAATAATAAATAAATAAAATTCAAGTCTGGACCATTTTTCTTTTTTTTTACCTTTTCAAAAATTTATTTGTTCTTTTTAGATATACAAGACAGTAAAGTGTATTTTGACATATTATACATACATGGAGTATGACTTATTCTAATTAGGATCCCATTTCTGTGGATTTATATGATGTGAAGTTTTACTGGTTGTGTATTCATATATTAATGTAGAAAAGTTATGATCTGGACCATTTTTCATTCTGAGTCTCTATTTTAAGTTTTCAAAATTGCACCCTGTATTTCAATAATAAAAACCCCACACAGAAAATGCCATGAACTTCATCTAGGCACAACATATTATGTAAGGCTTCAATCATCTTCTCACTGGCTAGTGCTTTGCTTTTGGCACATAAATATTAAAAAAATCTATTTTAGTTGAAGATGATATAATAATGTATGCCTTCATTAAAAAAACTATTATAGGTCTGTTATAAAAGTTATCATGGATAAATGAGAAATGTGGGGTTTTTTTGGTTAAAAATTATAAGTCAAAATAGATTGGCACAATGTCCCACAACATATTTTAACAAATGTACTTGAAGATAAAATAGAGGAAGTAAATTAGTTCATAGAAAGTCAATTTTATTTTAAAATTTGGTCAGAAGGCCAGTTGTTTCAGTAAAGCAATACTATCACGTGAGCTATTTTTTCTCATAAAATGTATATGTATTTCAGCTCTATAGGTTTCTGTAATACTCTAGAAAGAGGAGGAGTTTAAGACACAAGTAATTGAAAATTCATTATTACATGAATATCATGTAAGCCTAAAACATAAACCATAGTTCACACTCAAGGGTTGATAAAAATGTATATAAACATTTTAGTGCAATAGTGATATGTACATAATTCTATTTTTGGAAGTTAGATTGACTGTTAGATTGACTCAGTAGAACCTATTTTTAAAAGACATTTCAATTCCATTTGTATGATTCATTCAATAACTATTTCTCACCTTGGATTTGGGCATATGTGTAATGGGGTTCCATGCTTATGCACACATATTTACCCAGCAACTAACTTTCCTTTTATAAATGGCTCTATCCCAGATTAACACAGATGAAAGATTTCCAAACATTGTGGCCAACCTCCAGGATGGAAAATGAGACCAAGAAAGCTGCTATCTGAAACTCAATACTCTCTGGAGTGGACATTCCGTTCTAAGTCCCCTTCTGGAAACCTCCAACAATAGCTCAAGCACAAGCAAACACTTGTCTTCGAGGTAGTCCAAGCTAACTATTCACCTTCTTGGGAAAATGTCCTCAGATACCCAGTATCAAAGAGAACACCAATTTCTAATGCCCCTGCCTCTCTATCACTTCCTACCTGTTTGACATCTGCAAAGATAGCTCAGTTTTGTAGCCTCTTATAGAAATCTCCATAAGTCAAGGCTTTTTTAAAAAATGTTGTCATTTATTTTGAGAAATATAAGACAAATTATAAAGATACAAAGAACACTGATTTCATGAACCATCTAGATTAACCAGTCAATATTTTAATTTGAGCTTTAAATTGTTTTCTAATACACTAAACAGGACAAAAAAATGTACTGAGGATTATCCCAGTTAGTTAGTGTGTGTGTGTGTGTGTGTGTGTGTGTGTGTGTGTGTGTGTGTGTGTCCATGCATGCACACTGTTAGACATAAATCCTTTTCAGTCTGGATGATGTCTGAGTTTCAAATACATAGTGATTTGATAACAAAATCACAGTTAGATAAATGTTCTGGTATTTAATCATTCGTGTTTGTTTCTACAAGCTGTTAGGCACAAGGAACCCACAGATAACAAGCACAAACCTTCCTCCGAAGTTGCAAAGGAATTAGTAGCCTAAAAGTATCCTAAAAATGACAATAGAGGGGCTGGGGTTATGGCTCAGCGGTAGAGCGCTTGCCTCACATATGCAAGGCTCTGGGTTTGATCCTCAATACCACATATAAATAAATAAAATTATTGTGTACAACTACAAAAAATACTAAAAGATGACAATAGAGGATTTAATTGTTTGCATGGGATTATCTGCCAATCAGTTTGCAATAAGAACAAATATCAGGAGCACTAAATTCTGACCTTGAGTAGTTAGTATCTAGGGATGCTTTTTTGTGGTATTGGAAATTGAACCTAGGAATGCTCTACCCCTGAGCTATATCCCCGCCTCTTAAAAAATAATATTTTTTTTTTGGACTTGGTCTTGTTAATTTTCTGAGGTTGGCCTTGAACTTGCAATCTTTCTGCCTCAGCCTCCTGAATTGTTTGGATTATAAATTTTTGCCATGCACCTGGAATAGGGATGCTTTTTAACAATATTCTATAAGCAAACACTAAAACAATGAATAGAAGTTTCTAGTGGAAGAAATATGGTGATTTTCTGGTGAGAATATTGTAAGAAGTGGGAACAAATCATAGGCAAGACTTTTTGTGGAATCATAAGTAATTTTATATGTTTAGAGGGAAGTGTTTGTGGTAGGGAATAGCTGATAAAGAAGAGACAAAAGCAGATGGGCTGTTTTAAAAGACCTTGTATACTAGGGCCTTGGATTTTACTCTGCAGCAAAAAGACTCTCTAAAGTATGGTAGGCTAGAGGCACACAATCTGATGTGTTTTAGAAATATGACTGGAGCAGCATTTACAAGAATGGATTTATTTAAAACTAGATTAAATACAAGGAGCCCATTCATTCACACTTATCAAAAAACATTCAATCAGAGATTGCTTTTGGTTCTATGTATCTATTTATGAAACTTGGATATAAATGTATATTTATCTTTTGAAGTTATATGAATTAGATATTTATTGATAATAAACATGCAAGGGAAAAAATTATCCCCAATATTTTGACATTCACTAAGCAATTAATATACCCCCTGTCTTAATACTAACAATAAGTAACATGTAAAGTGGCATTATTTTGCCTAATTTGCTCATGAAAGACAGCTGGCAGTACGTATGGTAAATTGAGTGCCAAGAATAAGGTAGGCACTCAATAAATATTAGTTAAATAAATATCAGTTTGGTAGAATTACTTTACTTGGTAGGTTGTGTCCAGTTTAAAACCCAAGTCAATCTCAGGCACTGTCCAGTTACTATACCTACAGATCACTATAACTTCTAAAAGGCCAGCTCTTCCCATAGAGACTTTTCGGTCATAAACAATTGGAAACACAATACCTTATAAAGACATACAGAACATAGCCTAAATCACCATGACATTTTGTTCAATAAGTGATGCATGTTCCCATATAATAGAAATGGAACATAGTCTGGTGGATTGCATTAAACCATCCTTTTTACCCTGAATTATGGACTTATTAATTTATAAGGCTTATCCCTTGATTAAGTCTGGAAATGATACAAGGGCTTCAGGACATGGAGGGCTTGTTAAAGGTTGAATGCTGGCATTTAAAACCCTTTTATTTTGCAATAATTATAGATTCACAGGAAGTTGAAAAAATATGCTGAGCTGGTTTGTGCAAACTTCAGCTTACCTTACCCAATGTTGTCAGCATCTTCAACTATAGTATAATATCTGTAAAACCCAGAGTCGATTCAGATTTTACCATATATATTTGCATTCATTTGTGTCTCTTTGTGTCTGTATCAACAGTTCCGTGCAACAATAAAACTTTGGTTTTTATGTAACAAAACTAAATATATAATGAGTTTATATTCAATGTACTACTATATAGAACACCTCCTTCCCCATTCCTAACCCATGGCAACCAGCAATCTGTTTATAATATCTGTAATTTTATCACAATAATGTTCAATAAAAGGAATAACAGTATATAATATATCGAGATATATATATATATATATATATATTTTCACTCAGCATTTTTCTTCTAAGTTCCACTGGAGCTGGGAGTGGTGGTGCATGCTTATAATCCCTGCAGCTTGGGAGGATGAGGCAGGAGTATTTTGAGTTCAAAGCCAGCCTCAGAAATGGCAAGGCACTGAGGAACTCATTGAGACCCTGTCTCTAAAGAAAATTCAAAATAGGGCTGGGAATGTGCCTCAGTGGTCGAGTACCCCAAGTTCAATTCCAGGTACCCCCCCCCCACCCTCCAAAAAAAAAGCACTGAGTAGTACTTCATGGTATGGCTGTATCATGTTTTAAAAGTTATCCATTTGTGGACAGTAGAGTTGTTTTCATTTTCTGATTATTACATTCATGAACAGGATTTGAGTGAACATAAATTTCTATTTTCTGAGATATATGCTCAAGAACACAAGTCATATGATTATTACATATATAATTTTAGGGGCAACTCCCAAATTGTCTTCTAGAGTGACTGGAGCATTTTATATTTCCACCAGCAACGTATGAAAGATTTAATCTTACTACATCCTTGTCAGCTTTTAGTATTGTCACCATTTTTTTTTCTTTTAAGCTTTAACCATTCTGATAGGTGCATAGTGAAAACTCATTGTATTTTTAATTTGCATTTCTCTAATGGCTAGTGATATTGAACATCTTTTTGTGTACTTATTTGCCATCCTTATATCTTCCTCTGCAATATGTGCTTTCAGGCCTTTTTCCTTATTTTCTAAAAGGATTGTTTTTGTTTTAAAATTTGGTTTAGAGTGAACTTTATATATTTTATATGGTTAGTCCTTTGAGAGCTCACAAAGAAAGATGAAGAAAAGAAAAAAGACATGGATTAAAAATAGTAAAAATATAAACCATCAACCAAAATACTCTAGAGTAAAAGGGAATATAATAAGTCAAAGAAGGGTAGGGGGAACCTAATGGATGAAAAGCAATTTTACTTACTTACATAGGTTAAGCTTCAACCAGAACTAAAATACTTTTGTTGTTGTACAAAATATTCATAAATTATAAATTATCATTATTATTATATAATATATTAATATGTATAAATGGCTATTAACAACAGCTTTCATTAAAGTGTTAAATAGGAACTTACTCCAAATATTGAGAAAACTTTGGTTCTAGGGAAACAATGATGAACACAATATTTGAGGATTCATGGAACTTATCATATGCTCAGAGCAACTAGTATGAATTATTACACACATACATTTGGAATCCTAACAGTGCTGTGTGTTATAGACTGATTTTATGTAGTAAGAAAATTTCATCTACCAGGGAACTCTGATGCCTTGTGAGTGGAAAATAGTGTTATCTAGGTGAAAAAAGAGAAACAGAGAAGCATAGGTTCTAGACAAATAGAAAAGCATGTGCAAAAGCCCTGAAGTGGAAAGAAGCAAGAACTATTTATACAAAAGTAAGTCAGTAAAGTAATAAGTCAGAAAAAGCATGATGGAAGATGAGACAAAATAGGTAGGCAGTGTCTAGGCCTTGTTTATTTAGCTTCTTTTTATCTTGTTTTTTCTAATAGTCAAGATAAAGTAATAAAGTGATTAAATGGATGATCATAAATTCAAAATTGACTGAGTGAATAAATTTTAGAAAATGGATTAGAGGGAAGGGGGAACAGGCAATTCTGAGCAGCCAAGAAGGAAATGGCTGCTGTATGCCTCATGAAAAAAACTAGATTGGGTAATTGTAGAGGAGAAGAAAAAAATTGAATGAAATGATATCTGGGGATAAAATCCACAACAAATGCCAATGGTTTAGGCATAAGCAAACATGAGAGATCAGAGTTTCAAAGATGAATTAGGTAATTGGCCTGTGAAACCTGAATGAATGACATCAACATTTAATGATAAAGAGAAGGATGGGAAAGGATCAGATTTCATTGGATGGAGGAAAGTTCCATTTTAAGCATTGTTATGGTTTGGATATCTATTGTTCCCCAAAACACATATGTGAGATAATGCAAGAAAGTACAAAGGTGAAATGATTAGATTATGAGGGTTGTAACACAATCAGTGGCTTAATCCACTCAAATGGATTAACCTGGTCGTTACTAAAGGCAGGTAGGATGTAGCTGGAGAAGGTAGGTCACTGGGGGGATGTCTTCCTGGTGAGTGGAATGCTCTCTCTGTTTCTGGGTGCCATGTTCCAAACTGCTTTCTTTGAGCACATCATTCTACCATGTGTTCTGTGTCACCTCTAGCCCAGAGCTATGAAGTTGGCCTACCATGGACTGAACCTCTGAAACCATGAGCCAAAATAAACTTTCCCTGCTCTACATTGTTCTTGTAATGTCTTTTGATCACAGCAGTGTAAAAGCTGACTAAAGTAAGTATTCAGAATAAAGATGCCTTTGTCACATATGAATGGAAATATCAAATTATAGTTCTGAAATTTATTGGAGAAAACTGAGTTAGAGGTAAACCTGGTTAGTTATCTGCAAATAAGTATTTAATACTATAGATGTGGGTATAATGACCAAGAAAAAGATTAGAGAATCACACTAGGATTTGCTCCCCCTAAAACCGTAATGTTTAAATGTTGAGAGATCAGTCTGCCATGCAGACTGAAGAGAAACACCACCCCAAACCAGAAAAACACAGTTCACAGATGTCTAAAGAAGACAATATTCTTAAGTGAGAATAGTCAATATTAATCACAGCTGCAAGTTCAAGAAAAAATGAAGACGAAATTTTGTCAATTGGTTTTAGCAACTTGAAATTCTTCCCTTCACTTGAACTTAGTAGGGTAAAGCATGAATAGAAAGCATTAAATTTTCAGGAAAAAGAAAAAAAATATTGCTTATATTTACTCCAATTAATGTATATAAAGAACAGAAAAAAGGCAATGCCTCATTTTATTTTTGTATTTTTACCATGAAAGAAATGAAAATTTTATTTTCTTAAAACATTATGAAAAAAGGAACCACTAATAGAGTTATACACCATGTTTAATATTAAAATAATATGACTAATATAATCTTAAAGAATAAATAACATAACATTAAATTAACATTATCCATTATAATTGGAGAATGGCATATGGACATAATAAATTGTTTTCCTTTTATTTTCCTGTGTTGTAATTTTTTTAATATTTTCCAAATGGAAGAACTGATTTAGCATTGTTCTACTCACAATTTAAATGATTTTATAAATATGAGTAAAGACAAATACTTTCAAATTTAAACCACTTAATTTCTAAGTAATACATGTGTATGTTTGCATTTGTCACAGAAATAGAGAGATCTATGCACATAGTAATATTGAAATAAATGAACTAAATTTGTTTCATTCACCATACTGCCATGAAGATTTTTTTTCCTAGAAAAATAGTATTCACCCAATCTTAACTCATCTCATACACTAGGGAAATCAAAGACAGAGAGTATGGAATTAAGATGAACAAAAATTGTGTGTGTGTGTGTGTTTGTGTGTGTGTTTGTGTATGATTCCCTTTTTAAAAAAATTATACATCTTAGTGTTACTTATGGCAATAAATTATAAAAAATAGCATTTGTGTATTTAATACTGTAGAACAGTACTATATTTGATGGAATCGTCATTCCATTGTTTGGAAATTAACATAATGCACATCTGAAAATGTATTTTTAGCATGAGATTTATTTCCATAGCTTATCCAAATATTAATGACTTCATAGTTAAGAAATAAAAAATACAAATTTTAAATAAGAGTTAAAATTTATATTATCCATTTTTTTTACTAGCCAGTTACTGGACAATATTAACAACTGTATCATGAAAACCAGATATGAAAATCATCAAACTTTTAGGAAAATAAATCAGTGAGGATTATTTCTGATGCCCACTTACTTCCCACTCTGATCTATGCATCTAGACTCATTCTGCTCTATTGTGATTTTCAATTATCATTTAATGTGTAGATACATGTACACACATGTCTCTTGATGAAAATAAAATTGCTTATGAAGTCAAATAAAATCTGAATACTATTTCTGACCTTAGAAATGGGAAAACCATTGTCAACATTTTTGTGTGGGATGCACGCTGCTTAATGACAGGGGACTAATGTGCTTCATAGCCTAATGCTCACTCTCTGTTTCTGGTGTACTCTAGAATTGTATATTGTACATTATATACACATACACAATATACAAGTATGTACAACACTGTCTATAATCAACACAAAGTAAAATGAAAAATTAGTTTGTTAAAAAGCAAAAATTATAGTGATTTAAATAAAATCCTATTTATGCAAAGTAGTACTCAAAATAGTACTTGTTCTTACTGTCATATTAATCTATGCAAATTATTTTTGTAGAATATTACTAAACTGTAGTCATGTGGGCCAAGAGCTCAGTTTTCTGTTCATGTAGCACAGTTTTCTGTACATCACTGAAATAAAATTGGAAGGAAAAACTACTGAGACCATAAGGAAGCTAGCTATAGATACTTTTAAACAGAGCTGTATTAGTTACTTCGTTTGATGTTTTTCATATTCACATGGTGTGAAGATTGAGATAGGAATAAAATCATAAAACAAGTTAATTATTATAGATATCACCACACACAGCTCCCTGTGAGTATCTGGAGCATGAACGAACAGTTTTTCAGTACACCTTAGTTTTTATCTAAGAAAATGTACCGTACCAAGGTCCATAGTAAACATGTAAGCAAACCAAAAATTACTATAACTTTTTTTCACAAAACATTCTCAATGGAACATGTTTAGTTCTTGCGAGAAGATATTATGATTCTTGCCATTTTGTTTTATTCCATCCTTTTAAGATTCTCTCCAAACCTGAGAGGATGTGGCAACTAAGAGTTTAAGGATCTTTAATCTTACTATCATTGTGCCACTTTTCAAATACTGACTCTGCCACATATCAGCTGAGCTACCTTAGGCAAATTACTTAACTTCTCAGTACCTCATTTTCATCTGTTCAATATAGATGAATATATTCCCCACCTCCTACAGTTATATGGCAATTATCTGAGCTACATGTGATGCACTCAGAGAAGTGCCTGACACTTAGTATATAAGCATGATAAATGGCATATATATCACTAAAGATTAGATAAACCTGGAATGGTGCTATACACATACAAGGTAATATCAATAACTATATATGTAGGAGAAATCAATGCCTCATTAATCCTTGTCTTTGCATCACTACCCCTTCCACTCATCCTATAATCCACAATTCCATATGCTCATTCTCTAAGGACTATTTATAAAGGTAGATAATTCAATGAAAACTTCCATAATCATATCATTCGTAAATAATCATTTATGTTTGATTTGTGCCACACTTTATAACTCTCTTGATATTTTATAGCAGTTGTATACCTATACGTGTGTGTGTGTGTGTGTGTGTTCTCTGACTTACAGAGTTGTAATTTCATAAAAGGCTGAGAGAACACAGCAGGTGTTCAAAAATGCTTAGTTAGAAGCAAGTAAAAATGTAATGGTGAAAAATTTGCTCAATATCTTATTAATATTCTATCTAGTCCTACTTCCCCAAAAGCTAACTGATAAGTACATTATACTCATCCATGACTAAATTTCAATTACTCAAATACCTTCTACCTCTTCAGTGTGATTCTGGTTTTATTTAAACTGAATTGTCAATGTTTTCTAAGTATTTTCACCATTTTTGCCGATTTAAGAATAATCAACTCTACTAATGGTTCTCAAGAATTTTTAGACATTTCTCCAATAAGCATCTATATTAACTAAAACAGCATTAAATAAAGTGCAAAGTTACCTTGTCATATCTGTGCAATTCTGTATTCTCTAAAGGATGATTTTTCATATTACTTAACAACTCTGACTGAGCAATTGAAATTCAGACTATGATAAATGTTTTACACTGAAGGCTCATTTCATTATACAGTAGTCAGTTGAAATGGGGTTTCCGAAGAACGTATTTTTAGGAAGTGCAGAGTACAGGAAAAAGCGGAATACATTATACAATTTAAATATTTATTGAAGCTTTTCTACTAAGGCAATATTTTGGTGATATCTCACTGAAATAGCAATGTGGAAAAGGAAATTGGGGTAAATAGATGGCAGAGACTGTGGAAACCAAGACACCTGGTGCTGAAAGTAAGTTCCTCATTCACAAAGTCATTAAATTGGAGATTGAAAGCAACAGCCCTCTTTACAGAAATATTATTTGCTTACAATTTTATCACTCTATCTAGATGTTTTCTCTCTGATTTTTTTAGAATGTTTTTGTCTTCCTAATTGAATTCCTGACTTTCTTTTTTTCATGCTGTAGATTTTTCTAACTGGTCTCATCCATTCTATGGCTCACTCATTTTAATCCCCAATAATAACTTCATTTCTAGGCTGCAGATCCCCATAACCACAGTTCTCACATTCTCCATCAAAAAGCTCAGCATCACCATCCCTAATCCTTCCCATCATTCCAGTTTCCCTTCCAATTTTCTTGTAAATGGCACTATTATGCACCAAATTCTACAAGTCATGGAGGATGCTGCATACAATTGAACACCAATTGCTATTGATTCTCTCTCATAGAAAAATTCTTATTAGACATACTTCTTTCTTTTTTTTTAAAGAGAGAGAGAGAGAGAGAGAGAGAGAGAGAGAATTTTTAATATTTATTTTTTAGTTCTCGGCAGACACAACATCTTTGTTGGTATGTGGTGCTGAGGATCGAACCCGGGCTGCAGGCATGCCAGGCGAGCGCGCTACCCCTTGAGCCACATCCCCAGCCCTAGACATACTTCTTTCACCTCCAGTGCTACCATTCTAGTTAAAACCACCTTCTTCTGCACTTGGGGGAGCTATGAAAATAGCTTCAGATTGGAAGCCCTTCATCTACCCTTAGCACTTCCTAATCCTTTCTTAATAAAACTGATATTCTTTAAAAATGTGAATATGTTCATATCAGGGTTCTGCCTAAAACTCATGAAATGCTATTCAGTGCTTGTGTAAAAACAAAAATAATTCCCATGACCTTTAAGGCTTCCTGTTCAGACAATTGGACCCCAGCCTGCCCTTTAAGCTACAGGCTTGTTTCACACTCTCCCTCACTCACCATTCACTAGTAAAACTGACTCTCTTATATTTTTCTTCATACCAGTTTTCACTCTCACAAATGTCGCCCTCTCTGAGTGGAACATTTTCTCAGTGGAAAATAATTCCCTAATTCTATTTTTCTTCTTATTTTGACATCCTTTTCTCAGGAAGACCTTCTCAATTTCTAAGACTATTCTAGAGCTCAATATTATACATTCTTATAACAATGTGGTCTTTACTCTGTAGGTCTTATCCCAAATAGGCAATTTAAATAGTACGAACATATTAATATGCACATCCTCCTCTAAAGTAAACCTTTATGAATTTGCTTGTTTAGAAGATTATCTCCAGAGTACAGCATAGTCTTAGCACAAAATTGGCAATCGATATATATATATATATATATATATAAAATATATATAAATTTTATATATATATTAATTGCATGGATTAATATATATTAATGAATGGATGGATAACAAATCATCAGCTATAGGTTCTTTAAATAATGATCATCCAAAACCACACAATACAAACTTTATGGAGCCACTGCTTTTGATATTTTATTTCGGAATTTATTTTGAGAGCAAATCTATTTCCAGACATTTAAAGTAAAACATTGCAAAGGCCTTAAGCTTGAGCAAAGTGAACCCTTTTGATAACACTTGGTGCACTCTGACACAGCCCATTAGAGACAGGGTGTGTACACCTAATCCAAAGGAATCCTCCAGCTCTTCAGCAGCTGTTCACATGGCTCCTGCCCTGCCCTTCAGCCTCTACTAAATCAGGATTCCTCAGCTGTCTGAGCTTCCCGTAAGCTCTTTAAGTTAACCACCTAGGAGCCAATATTGCTTATGCTCTTTTAAGTGTAATTTCCCCTTTTCTTTCTCAGTTATGTGATAGCCACTGTGATTTGTCACATTCACTGATAATTTTTTCACTCTCCCAACCATTTTGATAATATTTTGTCCAATCAGTCATCAATTTAATCCTAACACTGCCTCCTTAAGCACCAACCTAAAAGCAAATTACTCAACTTTCTTTTGATGAAAATACTTGTGCAGTTCTGATTCTGTTATTTTTTTCTATTTTATTCCTTTAATACATCCCCACACAGTTTCCAAAGCTAAAATCTGTACTTGTAACAGTGTGTTGACTCCCTTGCCCTTTAAGTCAGCACTTAGGCTAAGGTAACTTTGTTACTGTAATCTGATAAAGGAGGAGGCAAGTTGTGTGCAAATAAAGATGAGTGCCAAGAATGGGCAAAAAGCTACTGATGTTTATGCCCTTTTATAGTCCTGATTCGGTGACAGTCAAGCCAAAAAAACAGAATGGGAAAGCGGGGGAGCAATTTCAAACAAAAGCTTAGGAGAGGGTAAAAACTTTTAAAAAGGTGACCCCTTTATTTGCCCATAATATGGAACCATATAGAACACTATAATGCTAATTGTGCTCAATTAATAATGGTCTTTTAAAAGCAAATTTGGAAAGAAAATATATCTAAAAGTTGAAGCTAAATTGACAAAAGACTGTGTAACTTTAGCATATGTGAATTCCTCATTGTTGTACTCATGTGATTTAAGTATTTATTTAATATAAACTAAAAGCATGAAAATTCAAATCTCTGCTTTTTTGGAGCTTAGAAAATTATTTTAACCCTCTTTGAAACCCATTTAGCTATCTACGTCCTTCTTTTATCACATGGATAAATATTGGCTTGAATAATGAATGCAATTTAATGTTCCTCCTATTCATCAGAGCCACCACATTCTTCCACTTAAAACAGACAAAATACATAAACTAAAATGAAGTGAATAATTAAGATAGAGGCAAAGCTCTTCTTCAGATTTTTAAAAACTTGAACAGAAGCATGATGACAGTAAATATGTTAAACTAGCCATAAATATATTCCAACTCTCAAATTTCGCATAAACATCAGTTTTTCAACATTTTAAATTTATGAAAAATTAATTCCTTAAAATTATATGGATTCAAAATATTGAGTTAAGAATTCAGGAGGAGTCATTTATGAATGACAGAAACAACAGCAGCAACGTTTTATCAGTGTACCAAAGAAATGACAGCTTCATTCCTGCTACAGAATAACTGTTGATTCTCCCTCACTTTCCATTAGTGAAGAATAGTGTGCATAATTACAGAATGAAAGTGAGGCATTGAGGCAGAAGGCAAAAAATAATAAAGGAGGAAGAGGAAGAAATTGATTTCTAAATCCAATGCTGACTGCTAGGAATGCCTGTTTTCTCAGGGTTTAATACTATGCAAAGCCAAATTTCAAGATTGTAGGACCCCAGAAAATGATTGGTTGGGTTCACCTTCCCAGATATTTTAAATGATTGATATCAGATTAAAATACTTAAAATGGTAGACTTCTGGAAATTCTGATATACCCTTTTGAATATAAAAGTAACTGATATTTGTGAATCACTTATATGCAAATCATAGTTTCCAGATTAACAGGAAAATACTTTAAAATAAAGACTCTAAATGCGTAAAATGGCAGCCTTTATGGAAGAAGAGAGCTATGAGTACTGCCCTTTGATTTTTTTCAGGGGTGATTGTATGTCCATGACATGAAGATTCTTTTAAGCATGAGCCACAGGGATCATTTCCTTTCCTTATCCTCATCTGTCTTCTGTGAATTTGTGGTAGAGAAATTTCAGGTTCCCTTAAAATACTGGAGCCAATATGTTTATTGTAATTTTTAGTTTATTTTGCCATATTCAGGGAATTAATAATGAATGAGGAAAGAGAAAGACTATATATACTCTGGGTGTTAAAGTGTTTCACAATCTCTGATTTATAAGATCACATTTAATATAATAATATGCTGCAGCATAAGGGGAAAAGGAACTTTCATTCCCAAACTCCAGAAAAAAGTAAGCCAAATTATTTTATCTGTTAATCTTGAAACAATATTTGCACAGAAGTGATTCACAAATATCAATTACTCTTCTATTTAAAAGGGGGTATCAGAATTTCTGGAAAACATGTTAACTTCTAATATTAAGTAGAGGGAGATTGAAATTTTACACAGTTTTTAGAAAGGAGTCTGTGTGTGATACAAGTAGTCAAAACCCTCAAAAATTGAGAAAATACTAAATATATACTATACTATCACCATTTTAACTTACTATGACATTGCCATTTTCACTTTCATATTTGCACTAAAATAGAGTTTGAAACTTGAAAGATGTTTCAATATTTTATATTGTGAAACTCCAAGAAAGTTTCACTAACAGATGCTGTAAGCAGAGAAAACGTGAAGACCACAAAATGTTTGTTTGCTTATATAGTTTTGAAGATCAGCATGCTGCACAGAAGGTGCTACCTAAAAAGAAATATTTTCATGAAACTCTGCTATGGAACTTGGTTGCATTTAATAAAAAAGTCTTACTTCCCATACTCCATTCTATGACTTTCCCAACAAAATTTTTCAATATGAGCCTACTGCCTTGATAAAAGAACACAAACCTCCTAGGACTATAGCAGGACTTTGTGAGATAGAAAACCATTGCCTCTCTCTGAATCCAATCAAAACTTGCGTGTACTGTATAAAAATAAACCAAGGTCATCATTATTCCTTGTCATTGTGATTTGGCTCGCCTTCAAATTACATACCCTGTATATCTGAAATAACTGTACCGCCTCCATTAACTGAGTTTGACATCACTTTAATCAATGTATCTTTTCAGAATGAAAGGCAGAAATGTCAAATTCCTACCATTATAAATTCTCTTAACTCTCTAATCTGCATTAAATAAAAGGCTGTCTTTGAGAAATAATATATGCTTTAAATAAATATAACTAGCATCAATTTTATTTTAAAATGTAACTAGGACAAGATTCAACCCTAACAAATTTCTCCAAACAGAGGTGATAGCCCATGAAACTCTTAAAGCTTCACTTGTAGGGACCCCTCCCAAGACGTATCTAATTTTTTAATTCATATTTTAATATTATTTTTCTTAAAAGAGCTCCCCCAATTGTATAGTCATAAATCCTGAGTTTTCATGGTTTGTTCTATTTTACTACTCAGAGAATATTTATGTCTTATTGATCAATTTCTTACAAAATAATGTTTAAAATAGAAAATTTTTTAAAAAGATGAAAAGAAAATCATCTCTAAGTAGAGATTAGTTTCTGATCAATTTCAGTTAATATATCTTAGAAAACTACTCTATGGTTTAAATGTGTATGTATGTATGTGCGTGTGTGTGTTTACACACACACACACACACACACACACATTCCTATACAAAAATACTATGTTTCTTGTATTTGCAATGAAATAAACAATAATTTGATGAAAATATGATAAAACATGCTAAATGAGTTAGGGAAATATTAGAATTTAAGTTGAAAAGAGCAGAAAAGTTTGGGAAATCACTTTGATTTGCTCTTTAGGTACAGTCATAATAAGATAAAGCAGAAATTTTAAAATCACCTGATTCTTCCAACACAAGGAAGATTTTAATCTCTTTATTTAAACCACAGAAGTGGTTAAGTACTTGACAATTTGTTTTATGCAGTAAATGATTTTGTCTATAAAGATTTTGAACAAGTAACACAGGACTGAAGAGGAAGGTGTACTAGTATTTCTACCCAAATCATGAATTTTCTGTTTCAGTACTGTATAGCTGGAATAGAGTCAAGTACTATCTTTTTCATAAATAACTTAAATTTGCATAAAGTATTTTAAAAGATTAATATCACATGATGTATTCTAATGTATTTTCTATAAAATGTCATATTACACAAAAATCTTATTAAATTAAAAAGTATATCATCAACTTGGAACTGCAATCTCTCTTTCATAGTTAACATGCCTTTAAAAGATTCTACAAATGATATTCTAATAGATGTTTTAGTTAGGTCTCAAGATGGTTTGCATCTTTAAAAAAAAGCTCAATAAAATATCTATTTTCAGTTAATCATTTGATTAATCCTTTGCAATTCATAATTTGAGAAATTCTAAAAGTAAATGATATGCATGTTAATATAGTGACCTCTTTTAAATGGTAACAATTTTAGTTAAATAACAGCCAAATGTACTGTTTTAAATTTTTCAAACTAAGACAATTTTAAAAACTGTATTCAAATGTCAAAAACCCAACTAATAATATCTTGTTCAACAGTAAAACTCAATATATAATATAACCTTGAGAATATCTTCCTTTTGTCTTAAACCTATTGTCAAGTTACATAAGCATTACTTGATGGTTTTAAAATGCACTATAGTAAAAGTCCTACAGGGCATGTCCCAAAAAGGTTATCTTTCTTCAAACTTTAAGAATTTAAAATCTTACTTGAATATCTATGTCAGAGGAGTGTAAGGTTGCTTTGCTTCATAACAGAATTTCATCTTTGAAATTCTTTCAGAATTCCTCTAAGTAATAATAAATGATCTTAATTTTGTAGAATTAATCATCACCAGTAATTAATTTTGATAGCATTATAAATTAATGATATGATAGAAACAAATACCAAATAAAAATGTGCATGTGTGTGTTGTGTGTTTGTGTGTGTATTTGTGTGTGTGGTATACCGTGAAGAATATCTCTATCTATCTATCTATCTATCAATCTATCTATCTATCTGGCTTATAATGGTAGTCATAGAACAGTTTTTCAATTAGAAAGCAATACTGATGCTCAGTAAAGACATTTAAGATGAAAATGATATAAATGTTATACTATGAAATCTGTTATCCAAAGTAAATAAATGGACAATGTTAATTTATTTACAGAAACTTTTTATGAGTTTGTTTTCAGTGTTTTTCTAGAATTTGCGAAGCATTACTTATTTGGAGAGATTTATTTATTTCGTTCTTAATTATAGGCATTGTCCTCATGTCTATTTCAGAATAACTATAATCCACAAGTCAAAAATAGGGGAAAAATATAATCTCCTTCATCCTTCTCTTTAGGACACACTGTCCTCATCATGTATTATTTTTATGTATTTCTATTATGGTTGCATTACAGTTGACTTAAATTCTTCATTAGTCATTATAGCTTTCTTAAAAATAAACAAATTAGTCACATTTTTATATAAAAGCCTAACTATAAAGCTTCAGTGAAATGCTAGGTCATGAAAAACATGAAATACCATGATGACTTTACTGCAAAATATGATCAGAAGTCTCAAGTTTTTGTTACTTCCTAAATAAAAGACTTTCAGGTTATTTGGCAGCACATATTTACATTACTTAAAGAATTCTCATGATGTGTGACAGAAAAGAGCACTCAAAATTTTGCAAATAATATGAGAAAGTAACTTGGAAATTAAATCTTTATCAATATTTTTGCACATGTTATTTATCCATCACAATTTTTTAAAATTCCCCCCCCCCCCATGATATGCCTGATATATCATTTTCTAACCTTTAGGTTTCCATGTCATTCCCATTCAGCAGTTAGTTCACTGAGAATGTCAGGTCATTACCATTCATGTAACCATTACTAAATATAGAAGCATCAATCAAAATAATAATCCAGATTCACAAACTACTTTAGAGCAATCAAAATAGTCTGTTACATACACTCAAAGCTAGTTATGCATATTCTATTCCTTCAGTGGTTTCTTAAATAAGAAAGATATGTTTATTTTATTGCAAAGATAATAACTCAACTCTACCTAATTTCTATTGAAGTTTTCCCAGTGAGAAACATCTACACCTGAATATATACATAAACATATATTATAAAGTATACTGAAGATAACATTTATGTTTATTCACAAACTAGTGTAATAATTTAAAACCATTCTGCCTAATCAGTGAGCTTGTCACAAACTAAACTTATGCTACAATTAAAGATATTTTAAAATTATTTTGTACTTACAACAGTCCTCTACTTCTTCCCACCAAAGCATTTGGAAAAAGAAGTATTTGTCGAAGCAGCGATAGAAATCTTGGTAAAAATTTCTCCCAACTTTATTGCTCTAGTAGGCTTAGGAATGAGAAACCAATAAACTTCAGTAGCCTTGAAAAAAAAACACTTCAGTTTTCCTATTCGTTTTTCTCTGAAAGCAATTGTCTCCAAGATCTGAGTCCTGTAGGGGGAAAGTGAGTGATCCTAACACTGAGTGAGTCAACATAGTAACTGATGCCAGGATTTTGTAGAGGCCTCTGGATATTTCAAATTCCAGGACCTGCGCACAAGCAAGTGACCCGCCTTTTCTCTCAAGTTGGTTTCCCATAATAGGACTGCCCATGGACACTACATATAAGGTTGTGCTTCCAGCATGGCAAGTCCTGCAAATTGAAATAATGCTCAACTGTGTTCTGATTAACATCCAAGCCAAAATAGCACAGTGGACATAATTCTTGCTCTCAAAGTCCTCTAAATGCAAAATCTCTTCAGTACAGAAGAGGAACAATAATTTTCTGTAACTTTTATGTAAATTTCTAGAATAACAGAGCAGAAATCTTGATCCAGAATTAACTTTTAAATTAACTTTTAAATGCCTTGCCTTTTCCCCCTCCTTTTAACAACAGAAAAAAAATTCATTCTACTGAACA
Source organism: Ictidomys tridecemlineatus (assembly GCF_052094955.1). Taxonomy (NCBI): domain Eukaryota; kingdom Metazoa; phylum Chordata; class Mammalia; order Rodentia; family Sciuridae; genus Ictidomys; species Ictidomys tridecemlineatus. The sequence goes on along the minus strand of NC_135493.1, from coordinate 100,257,187 downwards.
AAAAGAAATGTCCCAAATAATCTATGCATTTGTTATGAATCTCCTGTCTACCACAGTTAATTTTTACCCTTGGGATCCAATCAAAAGTCATGTATTGATGATGCCAACAGTCGGAATAAGAGAAGCAGCAGCAGAATGTAACAGCTGAGTTCTGAAGGCAGTATGTGAGTGGGTCTCATGGGACAAGTTTTCTTCTCAAATAAAGAGCACTCTTATAATGGAATGAAGAAATCCTCCTAAAATGCTAAATTTTACTTGTGGATTATGATAAAAACATCTTCACTAGAAAATTATTCTTTATTTAATTTCTTTGATGCCAATTATTAAAGTCATTCTTTTAAACAGTGAGTTAATGACAATTAAATGGTTCTCAAAAAAGTTTTTCTTTCTGTGTTTAAGTGAACACAGTTGCAATATGTCATTCTTCAGGTTTATAAATCATTCTTTGCCAATAAAAAGACTTCTTTGTCTTCTAATTATATTTTATGCAACAAGTGAGCTCAATATTTATAGAGAACATCAGAAACACTTTTTAGAAAGATATTTATTTTGTAATTATAATGATCCCCACTAAATTATTTGAGTGCTATTTTTAGTATCATTTCTTTCAGTGGCAGATACATTTTCTATGTCAATCATTCAATTGCTTAGCATAGAAAGAGAAAAAATATATGGGGAAAAATGACACTGAATCGTACTAAGATTTTTACCTTAATAGTTAATTATATATTTTATATTTTTCAATGTCATCATCATAAAATTGCCACTGACCACCAAATCACATGTAAACTAACGGATGAGGCCTAACTTTAATTTTAGATATTAGTATTTAAATTACTATTATAAAAATGGACTGAAGAATTAATTCCCATATTTAATTTCATTTTCTCTCCTTAGTTTGGTTATTTATGTATGCACATAAGCAAAATTTCAAAACAAAATGAGAAAAAAATGTTTTAGGACTGACTATGATCCAATTTTGCATGTTAACATCATTGTCTTCCTGCACTGTAAGCTCCTTTACATCTTGTCCTATGAGTTTTATATATACACAAACCCACCATTAGGCCACCAACTAGCAGCAATAGCATCATAAATGAACTTCTTAGAAATGACAAGTACATGTGAATTCTGGAAAATCAGAAACTCTGGGGGCAGGAGCTAGCAGTCTCTGTTTCACAGGTGATTCTAATGTATGGTCAACTATGAGAAAACCTGAAGTACATGGTTCTAAAAACAACTGTGGTTCCATTTATACAAAAACATGCTCTAGGTAATACCTGAGGTACAAAACAATGATTGAATTTTGACTATCCTCAGGTAAATTTTAATTATCTTTCAGGTTTAGTCATAATCATAACTTATTTATTACCTGTAATAATTTCTACATTTTGTATAATACATACACTTCCCTTAAGATTTTATAACATAGGTGAGTAAACATACTTAAAATAACTGGAAAAAGTGAAAGTCATGTAAAATAACATGTAGTACTAACACAGTGAATTTTCCAATTCAGATCATGTCACTATTATCCTGTGACCCTTAATCACTTATTGCTTTCATTTTAATAGTTTTCACAATAACTATATCTGGAAGGTCTTAGGGGCCCAATTATAAAAGTCACTAACCAAGGAATTTTCTCAGGTTCCCCATGTTAATAATTGACACAGCAGAATTTTTGAAAAATTATTTAGCTTTTTGTTTCAAAATAAATATAAATCCCCAAGAAGTTGCAAAGATAGTATACAGATACTCCATATACTCTTCAGTCAGATTCTCCCAAAGGAGCAAACTGTAACTATACACAACTATGATACAATATCAATCCAGGAAACTGACATTGATATAATGCATGTGTATAGTTTATGTCATTTTATCACAACTTCACAGAACTGTTTCATCTTTATAAAGACTTTCCTCATGTTATCCCTTTAGTCATTTCATCCACCTTCCTCAATCATCCCTAAATCTTGTCACCAACTCATTTGTACTCCATCATGTCATTTCAAGAATGTTAAATAATTGAATCAGTTGTGACTTTCTGAGATTGTCTGTTTTTCCCACTCAGCATTCTCAAGTTTCATTAAAGTTGTTACCAATGGCTTATTTACACTTACCATTAAATAGTATGTCATGGTATACATGTTCTATGGTTTGTTTAACCATTCATCTTCTATAGGAGATTGCAGCTATTTCCAAGTTTTTGCTAGTGAAAATATAGCTGCAAAAAATGTCACATATAATTTTCCTTTGATTTCTTTGGAATAATGTTGAAGAATGAAATTATTTGGCCTCATTATGGCAAATATATGTTTAATCTTTTAAAGACATTGACAAAACATTTTCCACAGGTACTGTGACATTTTACATATCTATCAGCAATGTGCAAGTGATCCAGTTTTTCCAAATTCTCACCTATATTTGGTGTTCTTAATTTTATATTATATTCTTTATTCTTACATATGTAGAGATACATCATGACGGTTTTAATTTGAAATTCCTTAATGGTTAATGTCATTCAACATCTTTCTATGTGTTTGCCATGTGAATGCATTTTTCCAAAGGTTTATTTTTTATTTTTTTGTAGTTGTAGATGGACAGTATGTCTTTATTTTATTTGTTTAATTTTACGTGGTGCTAAGGAAATAACCAAGTGCCTCACATGTGCTAGGCAAGCATTCTGACACTAAGCCCCAGCCCCAGCCCATAAATTTTATTTTATTGTGATAAGAACACTTAACATGAGTTTTACATTCTTATTTTTTAAACTGCAGAATCCAGTATTATTGACTATAGGTATAGTGTTGTACAGTTACCAGATCTCTAGAACTTATTCATTTTGCAAAACTGAAATTTTATATCCATTGATTAGAAACTCCCCATTTCCTCCTTCCTCAGAAATATAACCTCCAGTGAAGTGTCTGTTAATATCTTTCATTCATTCTCTAATTATATATCTTTCTTTTTTTACTGCTGAGTTTTGAGAGCTTTTTATGCATTCTGGATATGGATCTTTGTTCAATATATAGTTCACAAATATTTTATACAAGTCTAGAGCTTATTCTTTTATGCTCTTAGCATGATATTTGAAGCAAAATTTTACCTTTTAAAAAAGTTTAGTTTGTTGATTGTCTTCCCTTGATAGTATTTTTGGATTATGTCTAAGAACTCTTAACTAAAGATTTAAGCCATGAAGGCTCTGATTTTTTTCTTCCAAAATTTTTATCATTTTATCTTTACATTTAATCTGTGATTCATTTTAAATTTATTTTTTATAAGGCATGGGTTTAGGTTGAAGATATATACTTTTTCTTATAGGTGTTTATTTGCTCCAGAAACATTTGCTGAAAAGACTATTGTTCTTCTCATTGACTGAGAGTTGCACCTTTGTCAAAATCAGTTGAGCAAATTTGTGTGGGTCTGTTTCTGGAACAGCAGTTCTGCCTTATAGATAATGTGCTCATCCCTCTGCCAATGCTATACCACCTTAATTACTATTGATATTGTGTCAGTTTAATTTAAGAATTGGGTAGAAATATCATTCTGACATTATCATTCTTTCACAAAATTATTTTAGAAATTCTAGGTACTATGTTTTAAGATATTAATTTCAGAAGATTTAAAAATAAACCTACAGATCTGTTAATAAAATATATTTCTGATATTTTGATAGGAATAACATTAAGCTTACAGATAAATTTTTGGAGAACTGACAATTTTACTATACTGAGTCTTCTAATCCACTGGTACAAAACATATTTCTAATATTTAGGTCATTTAATTTTATTGTATTATACTGTGCTTTTAAACAGTATTTTATATTGTGAATATATTATAGTTTCGTACTTCTAACATACCTATAATGGCATTACAGGTTCAGTATCCCTTATCAGTATCCAATTAGGTTGATTGGACCAGAAGTGGTCTGGATTTCAGATTTTTTTTTTCAGATTTTAGAATACTTTCACATATGTAATGCAATATATTGGAGGTGATACCCAAGTCTAAATACAAAACTGATTTATGTCTTATGCCTGTATTTGAAGGTAATTTTACACTACAATATTTTTAGTGTATTAAAGTTTTGACTGACCCATTGTATGAGGTCAAGTGTGTATTCTTTAACTTGTGGTATTATGTTGGTACTCAAAAAGCTTGGGAGTTTTCAGCATTTCAGATTTCAGATTTTAGGACTGGGGATTCTCTGTCTGCACTGTCTGTTACTTACGTGATTGCCCAAAGAAAAAGAAAACACTAGAAGTTCTATAACCAGAATTATGAAAAAGAAGTATATAAAAATTCTATTAATATATATACCTGATGTGTATGTTGTTGATTTTAAATAAGATTGTAATTATTTATACACATGAATTAACTAGACATACATTTTCAAAAATTAAAAGCATATTTTTACATTGAAATCATATGTATGGAATCTTTTTTTGTTTGTTTGTTTTTTGTACCAGGGACTGAACCCAGGGGCACTTTACCACTGAGTCACATCCCTAGCCCTTTTTTATTTTTTTAAATTTTGAGACAGGGGTCTTACTAAGTTGCTTTGGGCCACTTTAAGTTGCTGAGACTGGTTTTGAACTTGCAATCCTCCTGCCTCAGCCTCCCAAGTCACTCAGATTATAGGGTGTGCCACCATGCCTGGTTATATGTTTTTAAAAAGTGTTCTTTTTGCTTATAATTTTATGATACATACTGTAAAACGAAGGCTGGCCCTTGCTTATGTTTCAGTTTAATAGTAATCCTTGTATCCTAAAATGGATTGCACATTAATTAGAAAGAACTGAGTATAATAAACTTCAAAAAGAATAAGGAGTGAATGCTTAAGTAATGGAAAACCCTAAAGGCATTATTTCATGCTAATTTGGAAGGACAGGGTCATTTTCCAAACTTATTAAATTATTTAACATAAATTCAAGTACTATGATTAATACAGCTTCAGAGAATAAATAAACTGGGAAAAACAGGCTTGATAGCTAAGATATTTAAATAAAGCTAAAAAGTTTATTGATTTTGGAAAAATCATTCTGGGCCAGTTTTACTTTTTTCACATTAATTCATATTTGTTGAAATGTTACACATTCTATAAAGATATAAATGTCTTAGATGGATTTTAAAAATCTTTCTTTAGGTAAATTCAATGGGAAAATATGGTATTTTGGGAGCTAGTTTATAGGTACTAAAGCCAGATAAACAGAAACAAGAGAAATAGAATTAAGGAAATATAGTGATTTCCCATAATAACAAAAACCTGTTGATATTTTGATAGGAACTACATTAAAACTATAGACTAATTTGGGGGAAATGACCTATTCACTATGTTATGTCTCCCAGTCCTATGAGCACATTGTGTATCTCTATTTACTTACATCTTTATTTGGATTTTTAGTTGGTAGTTGTGTAGATAGTGTACATATTTTGTTAGATTCATAAGTATTTAGATTTGGGTGGGCATGTAAGTTTCTACATTTAAAATTTTGGTTTCCACACTTCATTGCTTATCAATAAAAATATATTTTAAAAATGTTTATTTATTTCTTTATGCAGTGCTGCTGATTCAACCCAGGCCTTTTGTATTCTAGGCAACTGTTGTACCACTGAGCTACGTAACCAGCTCCCATAATTATTTTTTAAATTATTATATTGTGGTAAGTAAACTTAATATGAGACCTAGCCTCAAATAGATTTTTAAATGTGAAATAGTGTCATTGTCTCTAAATACATTGTTTTACAGTAGATATCTGGAACTCATTCTTTATACATAACTGAAACTTTATACCCATTGATTAACAATTGATTTTTTTTTTTTACGTTGAGCTTATATTCTGAGATTTTGCTGAGCTTACTATTTGTGAGAAATTTTATATGTTACCTAGGGTTTTCTACATAAACTACCATAATACCTACAAGGTAGGGATGATTTATCTCTTGTTTTCTGAATTTTATGTTTTTGTTTACTTTTCTAGCAATTTTGTGCTGGCTGGAACTTCCAGTACTATGAAAAATAGCAGAGCTGAAATGAGATGTCTTTACCTTGATCCTAATATCAGGAAGAAAGATTTAAAATCTTTCACCATTATTATGATGTTAGCTGCAGGATTTTTTTAGATGTTCTTTATCAAGTTCTTTATCAAGGAAACTCTTTGGGATTCCTACTTTTCTGATATGTATTTTTTAATGAATGTCAAATTTTGTGATATATTTTTTCTTGCATCAATTGATATGATCAAGTGGTTATTCTTGAGCTGCTTAATATGATGTGGCAAATTTTGTTAAGGACTTTGGTCTCTATACCCATAAGTAATATCTGTCTGCAGTTTTTTTGTTTGTTTGTTTGTTTGTTTGCTTTCGTACTATGCTTGTTTGGTTCTGGTATCCATACTTCTTGCCTCGTAAAAGTATATTTGAAAGTTTTGCCTCCTTTTCTGTTTTGGAACTTGACAGTTCTTTTCTTTCATCACATGAAAAATGTCATAACACTTTCTGCTGGCTTCTATGGTTTCACATAAGAAGTTTTGTGTTATTTGAACTTTTTTTTTTCCTTATAGATAAAATGTCCTTTCTCTTTCATTACTTTTAAGTATTTTTTTTTGTCTTTTCAGAATTTGATGGTGAGTATAAGCATGGGCTTCTTGGGGTTTATTCTGTTTGTTCACAGAGTTCCTTGCATCTTTAGTGTTTTTTACCAAATTTTTCAGCCATTATTTCTTTATTTACTTGTTCAGCAGCAGCATCTGTTTTTTCTCCTTTAAGGCCTCTGATATCATGGATCATACATCTTTCATTATAATCCCACAGGTCACTGAAGATCTTTTCACTTTACTATTTTCTTTCCTGTTCAGTGTGGGTAATTTCTGTTTTCCTATCTCCTTTCCTGTGTACAGGTTTTCCCTTCTGTTCCCTGTTGAGCCCATGTATTGAATTATATTTTGATTTCTATATTTATTCAGTTATAAAAATTAATGTTCTATGTCTTCTCTGAGATTGTTTTGTTTGATATTTTTGCAAATAAGTTTGTAATTACTTGTTGAACTATTCATTTTTATGATGGCTGCTTTAATATAATTGCCAGATAACACTATCTTCTGTGTTATGTTGGTACAGTGGTACAGGTGATTATTGATTGCATTTTTTTTCATTCAAGTTGAGATTTTTCCCTTTTGGCATTTTAGATATTATCTTATTACACTATTGATATTATTGTAACTGGCTTTCTGTGACACTGTTCTGGAGGAGGATGGAAGGGGATACATTTTGCCTTGTCAGTTTTCATGTTAGATTACAGACCTAAATGTAAAGTATAAAACTATATAACATGGCAGAGAACTTTGATGATCTCGTGTATTTTGATAAATTTTTAGATATAATACCAAAGGCATGATCTAAGAAGGAAAAAATTAAGCTGAACTTCATGAAAATTAAAAATTTCAATTCTAGAAAAGACATTATCAAGAGAATAAAAAGGCATTTTCAGAAATCATATCCAATAAAGAACTATTATACAAAATATACAAAGAACTACTAAAGTTAACAACAAACAATTTGATTTTTTAAAGTAGGAAAAACATCTAAACAGGTATCTCAGACAGAAGATATAGAGATGGAAACATAAGCATATGAAATATTGCTATCATATGTCATTAGGAAACTTGAAACTAAAATAACATGTTGCCAACCATATACCTATGATGTTCCTTAGTAAGTAAATGAATAAATAAACTGTAACACATCCAGAAAATTGATGCTAAAAATAAGTGATCTATCAAGCCATGAAAAGATAGTAAGGAAAGTTAATTGCACATTACCAAATGAAAGAAGTCAATTTAAAAATGCTTCATACCATAGGATTCTTACTATATGACAACATGAAAGAGAAAAAACTATGGAGTAATTAAAAAGATAAGTGGTTGCCAAGAATTAGAGGTTAGGAAGAGATGAACAGGAAGATCATGGAAAGATATTTAAGTCAGTGAAACTATGATAACTATAATGGTGGATACATATGACTATAAATTATTTTAAATTCACAGAAAGTATACCAAGAGTGAACCCTAATGCAAAATATGGATGAGTGTTAATATAAGTCCATCAGCTGTCATAAATTGTAATAATTGTAACACAACTCTGGTGTGGGATGTTGATAATGATGGAGGCTATTTATGTGTGTAGGCATGAGTTATATGAGAAATCTTTGTACTTTCTCAATTTTGCTGTGAACCCAAAAGTGCTATAACTACAAGTTATAGAATCAGCCCAGGTGCCCACGAATAGATGAAGGGATAAAAAAAATGTGTTATATATACACAATTGGGTTTTATTCAGCCATACAGAAGAATGAAATTATAGCATTTGCTGGTAAATGGATAGAACTGGAGAACATCATGCTAAGCGAAAGAAGACCGACCCAGAATGTCAAGGGTGGAATGGTTTCTCTCATATGCATAAGCTAGAGCAAAATAAGGAAAAGAGAGATGAGTTCTCTCATGAAAACAGAAGAAAGATCAGTAGAGGAAGGGGAAAGATGGGGAGGTAGGACAGATGGGAAAAAGGATGACCAATAGAAAGAAATTAATCAAATTATGCTATACACACACACACACACATCACAGCAAATTTCACCTTTATATATATATATATATATATATATATATATATATATATCAACCATTTAAAGAATCTATAAATGAATAGAAGAAGACCAGTAGAGTAGAAGAAAGCAAACAGGGAGAGGGAGGAGAGGAGTAAAAGGGGAAGTACTGGGAACTGAATTGGAACAAATTATATTCCACTCATGTATGATTATGTTGAAATGCACCTCAATATTATGCTTAAACTTCACCCCCTTTTCTCACATGTTTATGTATAACTTTAATGTACTAATAAAAGCATTTCACAAACCACGTGTATTTCTGTACACTAGCAATAAGCATGTAGACACTAAAATTAAAAATATAGTACCCTTTACTCTCACAAAAAATGAGGTAGCAAAGTATCTTCTGGACTTATATGATGGAAGGAACAATATGCTATAAACATAATCAAAGACTATAAAATTAACTGGAGAAACATATTGTTTTTGTGGATTAGAAGACTCAACATAAATATACCCAAATTGATATACAGTTTAGCACAAGTGCTATTAAGATCCTAGCGAAATGTGTGTTGGTATATGCCAGATCACTCTAAAATTTACATTGAAAGGCCACAGAACTACAGTAGTCAAAGCAATATTGAAAAATAAGATTGAACCCTTGGGCTTGGGATGTGGCTCAAGCGGAAGCATGCTGGCCGGGTTTGATCCTCAGCACCACACAAACAAAGATGTTGTGTCCGCCGAAAACTAAAAAATAAATATTAAAATTCTTTCTCTCCTCTCTCTCTCTCTCTCTCTCTCTCTCTCTCTCTCTCTCTCTCTCTCTCTCTCTCTCTCTCAAAAAAAAAAGATTGAACCCTTATTGTATAGTTACAGTAGTCAAGTTAATGTGTACTGGTGGTGGGATATATACACAGATCAATGGAAAATATTGAGAATAGATATAAATCCACACAAATATGCCCAACTGATTGACACAAAGGTTCAAAAACAATTAGTGAAGCAAAATAGTTTTTTTACTAATGGTGATAGAACAAGTAGAAAATAAAATTAAACAAATAAATAGATAAAGTAAAATGTCCTTGACATAAGTCTCATACCTTATAAAAACTGACTAAAATGAATGAAGAATTTTAATATGAAACAGAAAAATATAAATATTTTAGAAAAACATATGATAAAAACTTCAGAGTATATAATTAAGCAGAGTTTTAAAGTATGATGATAAAAGCATGTTTCTTAAAATGAAAAAATGATAAACTGGTTTTCAACTAAATTTTAATATTTGATCTGGAAAAAATCTCTGCTAATATGTTGAAACACAAACTGTACACTGGTAAAAATCAGAAATCAGGTTTTTGGTTGCCCGGGATTAGGGAGTAGGTAAAGGCAGGAAGGAGGTGGATCTGGCTATAAAAAGACAATATAAGGAATCCTAATGGTGATAGAGATATCCTGTATATTGATTGTACTTACATGAGTATCCTGGTTATGATATTGTACTATGGCTCCCTGTGATATATTACCAATGAGAGGGATTGGGAAAATGGTGCATATAATCATTTTGAATTACTTTTTACAATTGAATATGATTCTATAGTAATCTAAAATATGTTTACTTTAAAAAGAGGACAACATGATGGATTTAGCTCATGAACCAAAGTTTGCAGACCTCTTATATAGGACATTAGTCTATGTACATACAAAGAAATGTAATGGTAAAACCATGCTGTAGAGCCTAGTGGGGATTAATTGGCATCAATGTCATGTTTAAATACTTTTACTCCATTTTTGTTAAAAGGCTATTCTGACAGGGTTCTTTAACATAGATAAAAGTTATAATTCTCCAGTTCAGGAAGTTTTAAATCTGCAAATAAGAATTTGGAGTACCCATTTAAACAAAATATTTGGAATCAAGGAAAAACTGACTCTAAATGCCACCTTTCTGTCACTCAATATTCAAAAACATTTCACAAGTATATTTATTGAAAACCCAGACCAAGTTATTATTATACAAGAAAGAATAAGGAAACAATTTAAATCCATGTGGATGACATTTAGATTGCAACTTCATCAAACTTGTGAGCTCAAGTCAAAATCCTTTCCTAATTTCTTTCTTTAAAGAAGTAAAAATAATAAAATAAACCCCACCTGTTAGTATACTTCAGTTATTTTGCTTTAAATACCACCAAATTTATCTAATGGCAAGGTCAGGTTTTTATCCTGATAATATTTTTTTATAAAGATTAAAGTAAGTCCTATGAAAGAGGCACTAAGAATAGAAGATGCAAATATTTTAAAGCCTAAAATTTGAGGACCTTCTTATTTTTGCATATTTTCAAGCATATGATCATGTGTAAGCTTTACAAGTGTGTTTGAAGAGTTCTGTGAAATGGATGAGTCTAAACCTTAAGCTTTATTCTTTTCCTGACAAATCTCCATGTGGAAAGGATAGGTCAGAGAAGCTTTTTGTAGCAGATAATATTCCATGTGCCATTTCTCCTGTGCGTGTGTGTGTGTGTGTGTGTGTGTGTGTGTGTGAGAGAGAGAGAGAGAGAGAGAGAGAGAGAGAGAGAGAGAGAGAGAGAGAGAGAGAGAGAGTCTTGTTCAGTGGTGTTCTATTTTGAATATCTTATTAAATAAACCTTAAAATAAATAAAAACATGTATAAATAATGACCATTTATAGTTCCGTTCAAAATTTTTCCTGAGCCCCATAAGTAATATACTTATTCACTCAAGCCTGAAAGTGGGAGCCTGTTATGGAGACCATGAAAGTATTTTATTTAACTTTCAATGAGGTTTCAGAAATAGACTGAATTTAGAGAAGGATAAAGGAAAATAATTTATGTGGGTTTACATCCCAAAGTTCCATTTGAGTTGAAAAAAAATCTAAAAATTCTGTTCTGGTTACTTAAAAAATAGCCTTTAACTTATATTAAACATTAAAATATTCCAAAATAAATTACATTCAACGATGTCTCAAATCATGAAAGCATTCACATTTCTGTAAACATTTTTTTTAACTGAAAATCTTATGGTGAATCTTCAGGGTTGACTTTCTTTTTTAAATTTATTTGAGATATTGAGAATTCAGTTCAGTTACTGATTTTAGATTTAAAACATTTTTCATTATCAGTAATTTTTGCCTTCAAAAACTACATATTTTTATTCATGTTCATAAATGAGATACTTTGGATACTTTAATATTCTAAGGTAATACTTCAAAGAACCTAGAGAAGAAAATAATACTATAGATACAAATGAATCCAAATTTTTAAAAGAAAAAAAGTGGAATTTATAGAAGGGCTACCTCAATAAATCAGCAATTTGAAAACAAGGAAGTCTGATAATAGATCCTGAAGGATAGTTTGTACAAAAATGATAGATCCTGGTGTTGAGAAAAGGTTAAGAGCAGCAGTTAAATCCATTACAAAATATAAACTACATTAGGCTTCCACTTATACCTATATACTATCTTTTTTTTCAAATTTCTTTCAGCATTTGAGAATGAAATAACTTATAGTTACAATGAGGTAATGCTGAATGTAAGCTACTAGTTAAGGTATCCCCTGATGCTGAATGAAGTAGGGCAATGCAACATTTTCTCCTTGCTTTCAGTCCAGTTCTTTCTTCCTCACTGGTAGAACAGGTATCTTGCAATAGAGTATTCTTATTACCTCCTTCTTGATCCTTAACATTGATGTCATTCATTTCTCTTATCTATAGGTCTGACTATTTAATATTTGTTGTTACTATTATTATATTGTACACAGTTATTTTTCAGATCAACTAGGAATAGGAAGAACAAGTGATTTTTATTTTACTTTCATTTACTCCTTCTCTAATGTACTTCCATTTTTGTATGTAGATCCAAGTCTCTGACCTCTATCATTTTCTTTCTCTCTGAAGTACTTTTGGCATTTCTTGCAATGCAGGTCTGCTGACAATTTACCCCTCCGGATTTGTTTGTCTGATAAAGTATTTATTTCTTTTTCACTTTTGAAGGATAATTTCACTGATACAGAATTCTATGTTGGTAGAGATTTTTTTCTGTCAAAACTTTAAATATTTCATTGCACTTTCTTTGTAGCATGGCCCACTCCATTTTATGTCCTCCTTTGTTCTGCTCTGTGACTGTGAGGTTGACTCCAATAAAGTACTTCTCCTTAGCACCCTTGCTAACTCACCCTTGCTAACTCACCCTTGCTAATTCGTATCCTTTGGTTTTTGCCAATGGGAGGCATAATCAGAAGACAAAGAAACAGAGAGGTCTAGAGCATTTCTTCCCCATGTATTCCTACCTTCTTTATTCCTTGTTTCTCACTGTGGAAGCTTACATCCCTACCTATCCTTTAAGAGTCCCCTCCATTGTTCAGTTTCAAATTGGATTTAGAAAATATTATTTTATTCACCTGACTCTTCAGGCTTGGTAAGAGGGGACATGTCACAAACTGCCTACTGTAGGTAGTCTCAGAGTGCCTCAGTAGCTTCTTTTGTTTCCTCTAAACCCACTCATAATTATGTAGGTAGTTCCATTATTGTGTTTTATTGAACCACACATGTTGGATTCTATTTCTTAGCAGGGTCATGAATGTTAAAAGAAGATAAGAAAAATGAATAGCTTCTCCTTTTAAGGTCATAAAGTATAAGAGGAAAACAAATGAGTTGCATAGTTACTTTAATGTATGTGCATGTATAAACAATATTTTCATGGGTATATATAGTGGTTTGTATTTTATGTACCAACTAGAGCATGAGATTAACTTTGGTACCTCCATACATATTTTCATGTAGAATTTTCACTCAAGAAGTAATAGCTGAAGTAATATGCAATGTCTTATTAGATCAGGAAACATGTAATAACGAAGCTGGTAACAATATACTCTACTTAAGGATAAAATACCTAAAAAGGTGCATATGAATGTTTCTGTATGCATATGTAAATCACTTCACAGACACACACTCCACTCTTAAATTCTGATTCACAAAACTAAACTAAATTTAGTGACTATTAATAGATCAAAATTGTGGAACTTTCATGCTTTTCTATGCAAGCACATGGTTACGGAAAGGCCTTATTGCAATGCTGCAAATTTTGCATAATGTACCAAGTTGCTTGATTTCAACTGTTTATGTTTTCTGGCTGCTGTATCCCTATACTAGTCCACAAATGAGCACATTTTCCCATTAGGTAAATAATCCTTTTAGAAAATCTTCAGAAATGCATATGTTTATAAATAGTACACTATTCCAATAAATATAGATCACTGTGGAGAAGAAAAGTAGGGATGGTCAAAATTTTTTTCTCACACTGTAATAAAATTTTAAAAAATTATATGAATATATTTGTTGGCCTGTTTTTTACCAGCTTATTATCCGTGAAGCTGTACTAATAATAATGTTTTAAATTATATTAATTAAATTAGTGGGTGAAACAACTAAAACCCTTCCCAATTTATCTAAAAGAGTGCATTTTGGGTTTTAAATTACTTAAGAATTGATTTCTTGTTTATTTTTAAATTTAGCACACTTTGTTCTTTCCTAATTAATTTGTTGCCTGTTTTATGATAGAGGGATTACTGGTTAATATCGGAATATAAGCCAGGGCCAGTCTTCATTTTATAACATGTATCATAAAATTGTAGGCTAAAAAAGAATAGTTAAAAGGCACACTGATGTATGACTTTAATGTAATTAAAATATATTTTGCATTCATGAAAAATTATAGGTTTCTATCAATCCCTCTATAAACAATTATAACCACATCATTTAAAATTATTCCAACATCATACACATGGTGCATGTTTAGCAATAGTCTTTTACATTTTAAAAATGTGCTTCTCTTTCAAAACTTCAACTTTGGGCCTTTTGTTATATTTTGTTTGCTTTTGTAATCACATAACAGATGACTGTAATATCATTTATGCATTTTAGAAATATGAAACATAATCTAATCCCAAGTCCAAGCACTATTATAAAACACAGCATAATGAAAGAAATAAAAATAATACCTTATAGGTAAAGAGATAGAGTATGTAAATGGGTTGGAATGGTCAACATGGTAAAGAAACTAATTTTCTCCAAATTGATCTATAGATTTAATGCAATTCATAATAAAATGCAAACAAAATTTTTTTGTAGGCACAGATAGGCTTATAAAATGTATATGGAAAGGTACAAGCTCTATAATAGTTAAAGCAATTCTGACAAAGAAGAATAAACTGGAAGTAATCACTAAGCGCAATCTCAAGATTTCAGTAATCAAGATAGTGTGGAATCAGTGGAGGGACAGATTTAATCTCAATGCCACAGTGTAGAGAACCCAGATATAGGACCACGATAATATATCTGGTTTTTTTTTTTAAGAAAAAGCTATAAAAGTAATTCCATAAAGGAAGACTAGATATTTTAACAAATGGAACTTGAGCAAGTGGCTATGCAAAGGCAAAAATAAATAAATAAAGCAAGTTTCCACTTAACCTTATATAAGACATTCTCAAATGCTAAACATAAAACTTAAATCATTCAGGGAAAATTATAAAACCTTTGTGATCTAGGCAAAGACATATACTTAACAAAAAAGCACAATCCCCCCAAAAAAGAACAATGAATGAACTTTATCAAAATTAAAAAGTTTTGCTGTGGAAAGGACCCTATTAAGAAGATGAAATAAAAGGTATAGTTTGAGAGAAAACATCACTTGTAAGGACAAATGCATATCACTTGTAAAAACATAGTCTCATATATAGAATCTATAAAAACAAAACCACCAAAAAATCAATTCAAAATGGGCAAAGGGCAAGAAGAAACATTTTGACACAGAGTACATACAGATAATGAACTCATCATTAGCAATTATTGTGATGCAAATTAAAACTACAGTGAGATAAAACTATACATCAATCAGAAGAGATAAAATTAAAAAAAAAATTAGTGACAAGGAAAAATGCTGGCAAGGATGAGGAGAAAAGGGGTCACAGATACGTTGCTGGAAAGAATGTAATAGGCCCTAGGCACTCAGGAACACAGTCTGGCATTTTCTTAAAAATAACAAACAAAAACAAAATGAAGGGCTGGGGTTGTAGCTCAGTGGCACAGCACTTGCCTCATACATATGAGGCACCGGGCTTGATCCTCAGCACCACATAAAAATAAAATAAAGATATTGTGTCCGTGTATAACTAAAAACTATTTTAAAAAATCAAATATGCAACAACTGTACAACTCATATACTGCAATCCTGAGCATTTATTCCAGAAAAATGAAAATCTATATCCACACAAAAACCTTTAAAGAATTGTTCATAGCGATTTTATTGATAATAGTCCCAAATTGCAATAAACCAAGTTGTCTCTCAAGCAGGAAATGGTTAAGAAAACTGTGGAATGCCCATAATAATAAAAAATATATATTTGCAATAAAAAGTAACAAACTTGCTACAAGCAACATCATAGATGGATCTCAAGGGAATTATCCTGAGTGAAAAAGCCAATTTCAATGGATTAAATGCTCTATGACTTCTTTTATATAATTTTCTTAAAATGATAAAATTATAGAAATGAAGAAGCAATTGATTAATGGTTCCCATGAGTTAGGGAGAGGATAAGGCAAGTCAGAGGTTGTTATACAAGGCAACAGGAGGTATCCTTGTGATCATGCAAATGATTTAATTTTGACTGTAGTGATAGATGCACTAACATACAACTGTATAAGTAAAACTAGGAAAAATCTAAATTATATGGGTTGCTTGTATCAATATCCTTGTTATGATGCTATAATTTGTAAGATATTACCATTGGGATAATTGGGTAAAGGTGATTCAGGCCTTTTAATATTGTATATACAACTGTTCTTAATTCCACAATTATATCAAAATAAGATTTGTTTAAAAAAATTGCTCAAGTTTATTCAGCTTTTGTTGCAGATTAGACTCAGAAGTAGGCACAAGGTCAATGTTCTTGCTTCTTGAATACTGGGAAGTAGATTGGAATTGGACTGAATACTGGGAAGTAGATTGGAATTGGACTGCAGAAATACTTAACCTCTTTAGGAATATCCTGAACTCTAGCTACCATCAGATTTTTAAGGCACTATTGTTTTAGAAACAGTTTTGGGGAAGAAACATAGGTCCCACTTTCATTCAATATTATGAAAATGTATTCATTAGGATTATGCTGTGCACCTCTGTCACATAACAGAAATGTGTGTTTAAGTGTTTGTTACCATATGATACCTTGATGAATTAACATTTTCTCACCTCAATTTCCTCAACTGTTAAATGAGGGATAACAACTAAACAGTACATAGCGTGACAAATGAGTTAATATTGATAATACACTTAAAACAACACATGGAATAGAGTAAGCTGTATGCAGTAGATGTTAATATTTTTGTATATGCTGATTTCAGAAAAGATAAAACATGAAAAATGTGATTTTTATATGTGAAGAAATATGGTAGAAACATTCACATGATTCAATGAATATTAGTCCTGTCAATGTGTCTCCCAATTTACCTTTTTCTAAAATCCCGGGAAAAGAAGTTTTGTCCCTCATATTTACACCTAATACAAAAATCCATTGGGTAGTCATTTTGCTGGGTTTAAAGGACTCCTGGCCACTCCTGGTGATTCCTCTCCATTGGCCACTGTTCACTGCTAAGCTTGGGACCAAATGGTGCTCTGGACAGTGCCATCCCTGGAGTGCTGCAGCTCCTTTGCCTGGACCTCAACTGCAAGCTGAATGTGGAACAGGACTTACTCCAATTTAAATTCAAATTTGTAGTCACCAAAATTCTACCACACAAAGTTCTGTAGGAACATTAGCATTTATTAGAAGGTTTGAGTGGTGGTTATTAAGAGAATTACAACGAGGGAAGAAGGAATTCAAAAATATACACTAAAAATGGCTTTTTGTTTCATGTTATTCCACCAAAAAGCAGGAAAGTGTCAAACTCTCTAACTTGGTCTTTTATGGACACTCTCCAGTCTTGGCCTTGCTCTTACCTAGTGAAATTTATGGCCTTTCCTTCAAAAAGGCCTCAATTTTTCAAGCTGCTAATTACTACCTTCATTTTCCAGTTGTTTTACTCATAATAGGAAACACTGAACACTTACTATATGTCAAGTATTGATCCTAGCCCCTTATCAGTATTAACTATATTACTTAATTCTGAGATGAAATTTTACATTCTAACTTTTGGAAATTAGGTTGTTTCTTAAAATTCTTAGTATGGAGAGCTTGAAGAATAACTGCTTTCTAGTAGTACACACACAAAAAAAAATGGCCCATTTTACATGGAGTAACAAATGAATTAATACTGATAATACAGGTGATTACTTCTTAGAGTCAGTGAAATATAGCTATTTAACTCTTGCAACAACTCCATAATATAGGGACCTACTTATTTCTTTGATATATAGAAATTATACATATTTACAGGGAACCATGTGATGTTTTGATACATGTTTATATTCATCATGTAAATTCAAAACAAGGTAAGTGTATTTTCTCAAATATTTATCATTTCTTTGTAGCAAAAACACTTGAAATCCTGTATTCTAGCTTTTATATAAATATACATTATCATTATCTATAGTCATACTACTGTGTAATAGAACACCAGGGATTTATTTTATCAGTGTTTTAAACATGACATTAATAAGGCTCAGATATGTTACACAGCTAATAACCTCAAGGTTGCTCAAGGTCATACTGCTAGTAAATGGTTGATTTGAACTAAGTAACCTGACTCAAGAGTCTTACCCTTAGGATATGATCTGTTCCTCCTAGGTTGGTACATCTGTTCTAGGTCCCCATTTATTACCGAGGATAGTCTTAATTTACTCATAGTGAGAAAAAAAAAACATTTTTAAAGTTTGAAAAACCTTCCCAGCTGGCCAACTTGCACAATTAAACAGAGAATGCCAGTATTTTTTCCCCTTTGGCTTTCAGATATCGCCCTGGGACTAGGGGGAGGGTGTAGGAAGTTTAGAGGCATAAAAAAGTACACTCTTTATAAAGCCAACTACCACATGTATGGCCACCCTTTGCATTCATTAAAAAAAAAAACTGGCAGAAGTTTTTTGTTTCTTTATTTTGGAAGGCTAATCAAATACTAAGGCAGAAGGATTTCCTGCAATCTCTAAGAGGGGATATTATTTTTATGTCCATTTTTCAGTCCTAGCAAAAAAACCTGGATTAGTGAGGCTAGAAGGAAGGACAGAGTGTGGATGTTATTGCTATTCCCGTTATGTACCTTTAAGATATCATTCAATGTACATTATTTATTAAATATGTATGTTTTGCCAACTCATTCTCCATCTATGATAGAAAGAAGGAAGTTTGACACAAGAAGCAGTGATTAAATGTGTCTTAATATGCATCAAGTGAACAAAATGCCAGACTACTTCCAAGTGGGATAGACCATGTGAGCCTCATTACCAAAAATTTGAGGGCAACAGTTGTACATTGTGAAATAATTTGTGAGTTTTGGAACAGCTGAATGTGAGATTTTCAAATACTATAAAATGTGTCATTAGTTTTCTTCCTTCTGCTACACAGATCATTTTGGAATAGGATTTTTACATCACTGTACAATAACAACCAAACATATGAATAAACTCAATACTTCACTAATATTAGAATTATGACATTTTGTTCTTGAAATGAAGTATGCATAGTTATTTAAAACAAGACAACTATCTTTTTTGGGGGGGCAGCAATTCTGGGGATGGAAACAAGCACTCTACCATTGAGCTACATCCCCAGTCCTATTGTTTTCATTTTTAATATTTTATGATTTGGGTCATGATTTGTATGAAATGAAAATACATGTTGCTTTATCTTGATATGTATTCTGTACTTTTAATTGTCAAAATGACTTAATTTATTGACTTAAAAATCAGTAATGAAGATATCCAGCATATGACCCCCCACACACATACAATCACATACAAGTAAAGTATGGCATCTAAAATTAGCCTACAAGAGCATGTGAAAAGCCTTGGGTTCAACCTCTATTACTGCAAAATAAATAAATAAATCTATATAAATAAATAAAATATAATTAGGCTACAGAGCTCTTTTAAGCCAAACATAATAGTTACCCAAAGGAATTTGTAGTTCTTGAATTGATTTAATATTAACCTGCCAGTCAGTTCCAAATGAATTTCCATTTCTATCATATGAAAACTGTCCCTTGACAAAACTTTTGGAAGGAAGGGATTTATTCTTTTCTTGTGTTTATCACTTACAAAGCACTACAGTGTGTCACCTGAAAGGGAATCTAAATTAGAATTTATCCCTAAAGCTGTAATTAGGTATATAAGATAAATTTAAAAGGGTACTGAATTCACTTCAAGACCTGTATTCCTTGATGGTCATGTATTTTGCAACTTTGATGACTGCCCTTTCTTTGTTTCATTCTAGTTCATACACATACACTAGTACTGAAAATGCTATAGATCAGAATAAATGTATATGTGTATGTAGACACTACATCCTTGCATGTGTACAGAAAGAGAAAGAGTACCCATAAGATATGTAGAAGAAATCTTGTGTTTTAAAATTTGGATGGTAGGTTGAGGTATGGTATATGCTTCTTGTGCTTTAATTAACCATCAACTATTATTAAACAAGTACTATTAGCTGAAGTTTTCAGATAAGAAAACTGACTCACTGAGTTAAGTAATCTGCCCAATGTCAGAACTGAGAGTGTTGAATCCTGTTATGTTAAACTCTAAACCCTATGATTCTTATCATAATCTTTGTGAGGGTTAGCAAATGACATTTAAAGAATCTGCTGAATTAAAGCTTGGGCAACAATGACCCATTTATTAAATGTTATTTAGGTTAATTGAGGCTTTCATCAATAGTGAGAAATCTTTGTTTATATGAACCCTTGCTACTCACTGAATACCAACTTTACCATCATATGGAGGATTGTTAATTATGTCCAATCTTGCTCAGTGTGGGTGGCACACACCTGTAATCCCAGTGACTCCAGACACTGAGGCAGGAGGACCAGAAGTTCAAAGTCAGCCTCAGCAATTTAGTGAGGCCCTAAGCAACTGAGTGAGACCCTGTCTCAAAAACTAACAAGGGTTGGGGAGGTGGCTTAGTGGTTAAGTGTCCCTTGGTTTAATCCAAGTTTAAAAAAAAATGCCCTTGGGCTGGGGATGTGGTTCAAGTGGTAGAGTGCTTGCCTGGCATGCGCAGGGCACTGGGTTCGATCTCAGCACCACTTCTTTGATATAATGAGAGCAACTATGAACAGAGCAGGGAGGAAGAGCAAGAAGAAGAGACTAACATTAAACAGAGACATGAGATGGGAGGGAAAGGGAGAGAAAAGGGAAATTGCATGGAAATGAAGGGAGACCCTCATGGCTATACAAAATTACATAGAAGAGGTTGTGAGGGGAATGGGAAAATAAACAAGGAGAGAAATGAATTACAGCAGATGGGGTAGAGAGAGAAGATGGGAGGGGAGGGGAGGGGGGATAGTAGGGGATAGGAAAGGTAGCAGAATACAACAATTACTAATTGGGCATTATGTAAAATTGTGGATGTGTAATCTACGTGATTCTGCAATCTGCATTTGGGGTAAAATTGGGAGTTCATAACCCACTTGAATCTAATGTATGAAATATGATATGTCAAGAGCTTTGTAATGTTGTGAACAACCAATAAAAAAAATAAAATAAATAAAATAAAGATGTTGTGTCCACTGAAAACTAAAAAAATAAATAAATATTAAAAAATTCTCTCTCTCTCTCTCTCTCTCTCTCTCTCTCTCTCTCTCTCTCTATATATATATATATATATATATATATATATATATATATATATATACCCCAAATCTAAGGTATACCCCAAAGTTACAGAATCAGATTATGAAATTTTCAAAGACATATGTTGAGTTGAATTCATGTTAAAATTTGAGATGTACTTAAATATGCAATTATTATTCTCCAGATGTAGCAAGAGATAGAGAAATAAGAATCAATCTGAACATTTCATAAGAAAATAAAATGTATGGAAATACTTTAACTTATTTCTTTATTGCTTGAAAAGAGATTTTATAAAAATATGCTAATTTCTTATAACTCTGATCAGATCAAAGTCTAAGTTTAAAAAAATTCCAGAATCAAAATCATTTTTTAAAAAATTATCACTCTTTTTAAAAAATTGCCATACTTCTAAGCTAACACCTGGATAGTTAGTTTTTGATTACATTACATAGTTCTTATGAATGAGTGATAAATTCAACAAAATAAAATCTTGCACTTCTAGTAAAATTTTTAAGCATTCTGAAACCAATATGATCATCATAAAATCTGAAATAAGTACTTTGAGACAAATACCACTTTGCTTAGAACTATATAAACATGGAGTCAGGTAAGTTTGATCCAACACAAAGTAAATAACAGAGAAAAATAAATATTTTTAAGACTTTGAGGTGAGCTTAAAGTATTCCTATTCTGAGTATACAAGTATGGCATTTGATTCAAAATGATACTTTATCTTTGTTTTATTTTTCCATGAAATGGTCAATTGTAACAATTTTCCTCCAAATTTATTTGATTTGGTTAGGAGTTTTTCTGAGTAGGCAAAAATCTCAAAATTTTTTTCCTTCAAAGAATAATACAGAGAACATTAGTACCCATCTTGTTCCTAGGAACAGTTTCCAGAGCACAACTGAGCTTATGAAATGCTGTAGAGACAAAATGAAATGAAAGAATATAACACACTTGAATGTTTTTGATGTGACCTGACAGAATTCAAATGAAGTTTCATTTTATAATTTGCTACACAATTAAAGTATATAGGCAAGCCCTCCAGTCTTCAAGCAATATAAAACACACTTTACAAAACAATCCATCAAGATGATCTTATGAGTCAAATCACTTTTCAAAATGTATCATGAAAGATGGGGATATACAACTTTTTGGCCTATTCTTCCTCATACAAGAAAGCACATAATTTGTACATTTTGTTCTCAGACATGGGAACTATTCATGCATGATTTAATTAATGAAAAAATGTTTATCATAAAAGAAACTAGCTTGAATTTTATCATACATTTTTCTGGGTATAGTTTAAAACTTTTTGTTTCTTGATCATTGTTTTAAATTAATACATGTTAATGGTGCTAACTTATTTGGCATTGTACTGATACTTATGGGAAAAATGAGTGAATTTGAAAGCAAATGGAAATATTCACCACATATATAAAAACAATTAAATTAATAAAACTCCATGCACTGCATTTATTTATTTTCTTTGATGGTAATCATTTACTAAAAGTATCATTATTCCATAAAGAGTTTTATTTTATCATAAGATGAAAAAAATTTACAAGGTAAAGCAGACCTAATCTGTGATATTTTATATTAGAACCCTCTTTGTTTTCCTTATTTCTCAAATTATAAATGTTTTGTGATGAGGTCCAAGTTTGGGCATATGTATAAGAGAGTTGACTGGCTAAAACAGCTAAGAACCTTAAAAGAATTGTGCACTATCACTATTATGTCAGTTTATATGAGTATAGAATCTACATTGTATCATAGAGGTAATATAATTTTGTAGCTTTTACAGTGAGTTTTGAGTGATTCTAAAATTTTCAGGAAAATTCACAAAACCTACCAGTTTTTTTTATAAAATGAAGAACACAATAAAGATTCTGAATGAAAACGTGGCCTGCATTTATATTGTGTAGATCAAAATCTAAAATAAAATATGCTTTACTTCTGTTTAAAAAAGAGAAAAAAAATTCAAGCCTAGTTTCTGCAACTAGTTACACTGTAAAACTGAAAATGAAGACATTCTGATTTCAAGGTTTATGTAGGTTTTTTTCCTATAGTAATAAGTTATTTTATTATTATAGGAACTGATATTAAAGTATTAAAACAAGCATTCAAGTTGCTAATTAAATAAAGTACATAGACACCATTTTTGTCACCCTGTCTCTTCCTAAATCCTCAATTTTGAATCCTGCTTTTTTTAGGGTAGAATATTCTGGAAATTAGTTTAGTGGATACAATACTGAGTAGATACTAGGATGAAGCAATGAACAGCCTGAGGTGATGAACATTTAGAATAATCCTCTAGTGAGCATAGAGCGTACCTGGGTTGGGTCTCATGGAGTCGTGATGGTGGACATTCTACCACCCATTGATGAGCATTATTAGGGTCAACAAGCTAGCAGCGGCAACAAAGGTATATAGTTAAAATTGTGAACTAATATTATTTCTTTGCTGTCTGTGTTGGATTCCCAATATTGTTCCTGGTTCTTGGCCACCAAATTCTCCTGGTCTCCCAGAGATACCTTTGAGATATACAATATCTTTCATGTGTCCCTCACTGATCACATCAGAGATGGTAGATTCTGCAATTTACAATTAAGAACACTGTCTCAGCAACTAGTGAGACCCTGTCTCTAAATAAAATAGGGGCATCCCCCCCCCAAAAAATGAACAGAGTATAATTACATCTAGAAGTAGTTATTTTTAAAAATTCAGCCATTGGAATCATTCTCTCCGACACTAAATAAAATTAGGGAAATTATCCTAATCTTTAACACTGTATAAAACATAAACAAAGCCTTAAATTATGTCCTTAACATGGGGTGCTAAGGGAATTGTTCCACATAGAAAATCATATTTTATCAATTTTAGTTCAACATGTTTTATTTCTACCTCAACCTAATTAAAGGTAGTTAGGAGCAATATTTGACTCATATAATATCTAGCTAAACTTCTATACTCAGAAGAAACCCTGGAAGTAAGAAAATAAGACATTGATAAGCTAACCAAAATCTGATCTGTAATATTTAAGACAAGAAAACAGTCACAGAAAATCATTCTGTATCAAAATTCCAAGCATGGTAGCAATACCCAAAAACCTGTTTCTCCTAAATAAAAACATCTGTGTACTATATGGTAACAGATACCTGAATTTTCTTTTAAGTTTAGAGTTTTTGACAAATATTTGCACATTTAGCTTTGGTAAATGTTTTTAACTTTGTGAGATGAAATACAAAATGAAATGCTCTGCTTATATATCCTTGAAATATATTCAACTCTTGTATTCCATATATTTTCAGAAGAACCATAAATATATCATACATTATAATTTATAGTTTTCTATCATAAAACTATTTAATATTAATTAAGGGATAAATTATTATTGTTAATGATATTATTTAATCCAAACTAGTTAATTTAATGTAGCTAAATTTTTGTGTGAATTTTAATTCTAAAAAAGATATTTTGTTTAGGGCTGGAGCTGTAGCTTAGTGGCAGAGTGCTTGCCTAGCATGTGTGAAGCACTGGGTTCGTTCCTCAGTACCACATAAAAGTAAAGGCATTCAGTCTATCTACAACTACAAAAAAGACGAAAAGAAATTAAAGGAATAACTATAGTAAAACAAGAACTTAAACTAGCACTATTTGCTGATGATATGATTCTACACCTAGAAGACCCAAAAAACTCTACCAAGAAACTTCTAGAACTAGTAAATGAATTCAGCAAAGTGGCAGGATATAAAATCAACACTCATAAATCAAAGGCATTTCTGTATATCAGTGACAAATCCTCTGAAATGGAAATGAGGAAAACTACCCCATTCACAGTATCCTCAAAAAAAAAAAAAAGATACTTGGGAATCAACTTAACAAAAGAAGTGAAAGATGTATACAATGAAAACTTCAGAACCCTAAAGAGAGAAATCAAAGAAGACCTTAGAAGATGGAAATATCTACCTTGTTCATGGATAAGCAGAATTAATATTATTAAACGACCATATTACCAAAAGCACTATACAGGTTCAATGCAATTCTGGTAAATATTTCAACGGCATTCCTCGTAGAAATAGAAAAAGCAATCATGAAATTCATTTGGCAAAATAAGAGACCCCAGAATAGCTAAAGCTATTCTAAGCAGGAAGAATGAAACAGGTGGTATAGCTATACCAGACCTTAAACTATACTACAGAGCAATAGTAACAAAAACAGCATGGTACTGGCACCAAAACAGGCTGGTAGACCAATGGTACAGAATAGAGAACACAGAGACTAACCAACAAAATTACAATTATCTTATGTTAGACAAAGGTGCCAAAAACCTGCACTGGAGAAGAGATAGCATCTTCAACAAATGGTGCTGGGAAAACTAGAAATCCATATGCAACAAAATGAAATAGAACCCCTATCATTTACCATGCACAAAAGTTAACTCAAAATGGATCAAGGACCTTGGAATAAAACCAGAGACTCTGCATCTAATAGAAGAAAAAGTAGGCCCTAATCTTCATCACGTGGTATTAGGCCCCAACTTCCTTAATAAGACTCCTATAGCATAAGAATTAAAAACAAGAATCAATAAATGGGATGGATTCAAACTAAAAAGTTTCTTCTCAGTAAAAGAAACAATCTGTGAGGTGAACAGAGAGCCTACAGCCTGGGAGCAAATTTTTACCCCTCACACATCAGATAGAGCACTAATCTCTAGGGTATTAAATAACTAAACAAGCTAAACACCATAATAATAATAATAATAATCCAATCAATAAATGGGCCAATGATCTGAACAGACACTTCTCAGAAGAAAATATACAATCAATCAACAAATATATGAAAAAATGTTGATCATCTCTAGCAATCAGAGAAATGCAAGTCAAAACAACTCTAAGATTTCATCCCTCTCCAGTCAGAATGGCAGCTATTATGAAGACAAACACAACAAATGTTGGTGAGGATGTAGGGAAAAAGGTACACTCATCCATTGCTGGTGGGACTGCAAATTGGTGCAGCCAATTTGGAAAGCAGTATGGAGATTCCTTGGAAATCTGGGAATGGAAACACCATTTGACCCAGCTATTCCTCTTCTCGGACTATACCCAAAGGACCTAAAAACAGCACAGTATAGGGACACAGCCACATCAATGTTTACAGTAGTACAACTCACAATAGCTAAACAGCAGAGCCAACCTAGATGTCCTTCAGTGGATGAATGGATAAAGAAGATGTGGTATATATACACAATGGAATACTTGTCAGCATTAAAAGAGAATAAAATCATGGCATTTGCAGGTAAATAGATAGCATTGGAGAAGATAATGCTAAATGAAGTCAGCCAATCCCCAAAAAACAAATGCCAAATGTTTTCTCTGATATAAGGGGGGTGACTCATAGTGGGTTTGGGAGGGAAAGCATGGGAGGATTAGATTAATTCTAGGTAGGGAAGAGGGGTGGGAGGGAAAGGGTAGGGAAAGGGGATTAGCAACGATGGTGCAATGTTATGGTCATTATTATACAAAATACATGTATGAAGATTTGAATTTGGTGTCAACATACCTTGTATACAAATAGAGATATGGAAAATTGTGGTATATATGTGTATTAAGAATTATAATGCAAAAGAAAGTATATGTATAATGGCATAAATTGACATGAACATACTTTTTATACAGAGATACGAAAAATTGTGCTCTATATGTGTAATAAGGATTATAATACATTTCACTGTTGTCGTGTATTTAAAAAAATAATAAAATCAATTAAAAAATAAATAAAATAAAGTCATGAAAAAATATTAAATGTATGAAAAGTTGCATGAAAATGAGACAGTATCAAAGCATGTGTAACCACCCTTTATCATTGCTTTAACACAAATCCAAATAATGTAGACATTGTACCT
This sequence comes from Ictidomys tridecemlineatus, assembly GCF_052094955.1. Lineage (NCBI taxonomy): Eukaryota > Metazoa > Chordata > Mammalia > Rodentia > Sciuridae > Ictidomys > Ictidomys tridecemlineatus. The sequence continues at coordinate 100,229,879 of NC_135493.1, read as the reverse complement.
ATATATATCATTATTGTTTTTATATCACAAAAATATGACATTATGCTGATAGAATTTATATCTGTAAACACATTTAAAACAAAAGTTCATCTTTAAGAATATGTCTATATATTTGATAAACTTATATCAAATCAAAATGATGCTGCCTTCTGTGGGGAAAGGTGGGGAATGTTTGCCATAGGGCAATGTGACTGAATGTAGTTTATTTTAAAGTTCCATACATGTTTGCAAGGGTGAGGGAATATATGTAGACACTTGTTATGTTGTTAATAATGAATAAATACATGAATGACAGGCAGAAAAATAGTATAATGTGTTATTAACATAATTAAAATATACATTTGTCTCCAAATATCAAGTTTGTTAAATAGTGACGAAAAGAAAATAGTCAATTACATAAGAAAACATTTCAGTTATAGATGCAGTCAGAAAACCTCTCTGTGTTCTAAATTTAGTTTTTTATGTACACAGGATGGAGTTATAGGAAAATAAACTTATAGTTTGAAATTGTACAGAAAATGTATCATGCCATGATATATAATAATTAAACTATTCCAAAATATATTTCTACCTTTTAAAATTAATCCACAATGTGAAAAGAACTATGAATAATCCCCTAGTGTATGATAGACAATAATATATAATTCTATTATCATATATAATTTGTTCTAGGGTCATGGGAGGATTAAATAATTGGTAACAACTTAACATCATATTTGACACATACTGGATGCTAAGCACAACACTAAACAATCAATTAATTAGCAATGGTAAAGAAGTTTACCATTAAGCATTAAGTTTCACATAAATGCTCTAGAAACAGTGTTTAAGTTTACTTTCTACTGGCCAACTGAACTTGTGCTTCAGAATTATGTAATAATATATTTGGCTACATGCATGCTTGAATTCATTTGCTCAGAAAAAAATTAAGCAATTAATATAATAATTGACATAAGATAAAGAAAATTCACAAAAATGATCTAATTTAGGGCACAGTATAACAACCCTTATTTATGTCTACATATAACAATATATAATTCAAATGAAAAATGATTTTTAGATCTTCCTGTCCAGTTTTTTAACATTCTTTATCAACAGAACTCCAGTTCTTCTTAGATATTAAAGAACACTATACTCAGGGAAGCTATACATCTCCAAGAGCAAACCAGTACTGGCCCAGGTACAGTATGTTGATGCCAATGACTGGCCAGAAAAGAATCACACTGAAATATCTAAAGCAAATCAAAGGCAAGCTAACTTGGGACTCTTTGATACAAGAACTAAAATACCTATTTTCCCAAACTACATTCACTTGTTACTCAGGTATATGACATAATACACAATAGATATATGGTCACTCCAGTTTTTATATAATTGTATATTACTAGATACTTACAGATACTTACGATATTATCAAAGAATTCTTTCCCCCAGATATTTTGAAAAAATCTAGGGTTAGCAGTACAAATGGTTTGTGGGCCATGTCTTTAAAAAAAGTCTTAAAAGAATTGCAGAGAAAAATAAATAGAATGAATACAATTTAATATTTTAACTTGTGAAGAAAAAGAATTAATGTGTGAAACATGAGATTTCTAATTGGGGAAAACCCTCATAGGTAGAATAGCTTGAATTTACTAATGACTCAAATAAATACAACTGTAATAGTAAGAATAAGAATAAAAATAATGAATACAATGTCAATGGTTAAACTATTCAAGCATTTGCAAAGTGTGAGAGAAATGCTTATTTATAATTTCTGAAATAGTCTGTAAAACATTTCAACTTTATTTCTGTCAATGGAAACAAATATTTTGATGCTGATCATCGACACAGCATTTTCTAGTATACAAAAGGCCTGGTATGGAGAAATGACTTATGAGAGGAAATGAATCAAGGAGAAAAATGCAGATAGCCATTTTGAGATTATTTATAGTAAAACAAAACAAATAAGCAAGACCAAGAAATCTCAAGGCGTCTACCAAAGAGAAATGTTGACATTTCTTTTCTCAAATATTTCCTTTATGGTTTTATTACTTCTACCCAACTCATTTGCCTTTTTAGCTTCAGTTGCCTTCTCTTGGCCACCACATTTGTTTATAACCCTCCCATTATTGACAGTCACAAATTGGTTTTGCTTCTACACTCCAGAATTCTTACTGCTATTTCTTATAAAGGAAAAATAAACTAAACATTAATGGAAGTACCACTTCAAAAGTACCATTTCAAAAGTAGTGTTCTTAGCTTTGAAACTAACAAAACAGGTGAAGGATTTCTACATTAAATTCATTTGGAAAAAATAGGAGACCTAGAATAGTCAACACAGTCCTCAGCAAAAAAAGTGAAGCAGTAGGCATCATAATACCAGCCCTTAAATCATACTACAAAGCTATAGTAACAGAAAACAGCAAGGCGTTAGCACCAAAATAGGCAAGAAGACCAATGGAACAGAATAGAAGACACAAGAGACCAACCCACATAAATAGTTACCTCATACTAGACAGTCACCAAAAACACACTGAAGAAGAGATAGCCTTTTCAACAAATGGTGCTGGGAAAACTGGAAATCCATATGTAGTAAATGAAATTTAACTCCTATCTCTCACTCTGCAAGAAAATCAACTCTATGTGAATCAAAGACCTAGAAATTAGATCAGAAACCCTGAACATACAAGAAAAAAGTGTAGGCCCAATATTCCAACATATTGTCTCAGTTACTGAGTTCCCTAACAAGATCCCCAAATCCCAAGAAATAAAATAAAAAATCAATAAATGGGGGTGGCAGCAAACTAAAAACCTTCTTCATAGCAAAGGAAACAATCAAAAACATGAATAGAGAGCTGAAAGAATGGGAGAAAATCTTTGCCACCTGCATTTCAGATACAGTGTTAATCTCCAGGATATATAAAGAACTCAAAAACTTAGCACCAAATAACCCAATCAATAAATGGGCAAAAGACTGAACAGACACTTCTCAAAAGAAGTGATCAACAAACATGTGAAAAATGCTTCAATAAATGAATGAATATTGAAACTGTGGTATATATACAGAATGGAGTATTACTCAGCCTAAAGAAGAATGAAATTATGGCTTTTACAGGTAAATGGATAGAGCTGGAGAATATCATGCTAAGCGAAGTAGGCCAATCCCCAAAACCAAAGGCCAAATGTTTTCTCTGATAAGTAGATGCTGATCCAAAATAGGGTTGGGGGGGAAGAATGAAAAAACTTTAGATTGAGCAGGGGAGGGAAGGGAAGGGAAGATGTGTGGGGGAGGGGGATGGCAAAATGAGGCAGACATTATTACCCTATGTACAGGTATTATTGCATGAATGGTGTGACTCTACATCATGAACAACCAGAGAAATGAAAAGTTGTGCTCCATTTGTATAAAAAATAAAATTTAATTAAATTAAAAATAGAATGAAAAAAATGTTCAATATCTCAACAATTAGAGAAATGAAAATGAAAACTACACTGATATTTCATCTTATCCAATCAGAATGGCAACTATCAAGAATACTCCTAACAACAAATTTTGGTGAGGATGTGGGGAAAAGGGAATGCTCACATATTGCTGGTTGGAGTACACATTGGTGCAATCACTCTGGAAAGCAGTATGGAGATTCCTCAAAAAGCTAAGAAAGAATCGACAATTTGACCCAATTATCCCACTCCTTAGAATATATCTAAAGGACTTAAAATCAAAATACTACAGTGACACAGACATGTCAATGTTTATAGCAGCTCAATTCACAATAGCTAAGCTAAGGGAACCAACCTAGGTGCCCATCAACAGATGAATGGATAAAGAAAATGTGAGATACACATACAATGGAGTATTACTCAGCCATAAAGATGAATGATTTTATTATTTTCTCCCATAAATGAATGGATCTGGATATTATCATGCTAAGTAAAATAAACCAAAACCAAACAACCAAAGGTCAAATGTTTTCTTTGATATGTGGAAGCTAAAGTAGAGGGGGTGGGAATAGAATTTCAGTAAGTTAGACAAAGGAGAATAAAGGGAAGGGAGGGAGATAAAAATAAGAAAGGCAGTAGAATAAATCTAACATAATTTTCCTATGTACACATATGAAAATACTAAGTGAGTTCCACCATCATGCCCACCCAGTAGAATGGGGTCCTAATTATAATAAGATATATTCCATGCTTGTATAATTTTATAAAATGGATTGCATTGTCACGTATAACTAAGAAGAATCAATTTAAAAAATAAGGGACTGGGAATGTGGCTCAAGCGGTAGCAGCTCGCCTGGCATTCGTGTGACCTGGGTTCGATCCTCAGCACCACATACAATAAAGATGTTGTGTCCACCAAAAACTAAAAAAATAAATAAATATTAAAATTCTCTCTCTCTCTCTCTCTCTCTCTCTCTCTCTCTCTCTCTCTCTCTCTCTCTCTCTCTCTCTAAAATAATAGGAACATTCATATTGGGTATAGGAAGAACAGATTCTCCTTGAGAATTTTAGGAATTTAGGGCTGAGTGAGAGGCAGAAGTTCATTGAGGATGGGCTACAGAAGATATCAGGATGCACTTAGATATTCACAAGTTCACTGAGAAAATTTAGTTATTGAACAAAAAAAAAGGGAATTATTCAACATCTGAAATTTTTGTTATCATGCACACTCACATACAAACACACACTTAAATGCCTCATATAAAAAAGCACTTGCTTTGCCCAATATTATTTAAGTATTTCCTCATAAGGAAAACAATCCATGATTGGTCATTCAAATTTATATATAAAATGTGAAAGAAACTCCTTGCATGTTTGTGTTTAGACAGAACAACGCTAAATTTCTTCATGATTCATTGTAGCCAATAATAGATTCTCTGTTATGATTTAGTTGGATAATTCTGGATTATGAGTCAGTTTTGAAATGAGGACAAGATAAAAATAAAATTAAATTAAAACTAAAAATATTGAACATCAAGAGAGGATCCATCCCTTATGGAGAAGTCATACACATTTTAGTATGCACATGTCAAGTACATACTTCAAACAATAATTAATTGGAGGTTTGATATGATCCAAGACTAAGGAGTTGAAGTGACCATTGTCCATTATTTAAAATATTTAGGCACATCAGGTCTTGATAACATTTACTTAATAATGAAAACATGAACAAATTCTGATAATTTTAAAAGCTTGTGAATTACTGAAATACAAGTTACATAGAAAGTGAATTAGAAAAAATCACTATGAAGTTAAAACTTCACTCATTTCATTAATACTCAAAATTAATATATTTGTCATTTCAAAGTCAAAGAAAATTGCAATGAGTGGTTTTCAAACTACTGAGAACTAGGAAGGTGTGGAATGGTTAACTGAAGAATGTATGTTTAGCTTCACTTTTCAACCATAAAACTGCAAATATGCTTGGCAAAAATAATAGCTGGAAGGATTTTAAGCCAAATCCATGATCTAAGTGCCAAAATTCTAAAGGAATGTTGATATTTCACAACAGATGTCAACAGTCACAAAGTAAAAATATCAGCTTCTCCAGTGGTTCTCATCTGAGGGAAACCAATAAATCCATCAAGTACTAACAACATTTCTTCAAACACTATTCAAATTCTCATTGTTATTTATTGGTTTTTACAACTTAAATAGTACTTTTTTTCACAGAGACTACTGGAAAATTCCATCATTAATTAGTAATGGCTCCTGATTAGTATTTTAATAGTCTTTAAGCCAACTTCTTAATATACTTAATAGAATTTTCTCTTTAATGAGAAACTAGCCAATTTTTTAAAAAAAACAACTTATAGTCCTTTCTACATAAGTACACACTATTCTGTAAATAGCAAACATAAAATTTCAATGTTAAAAATAAAAGTTTCAATTTTATTTTGACTCTAAGCATATGTCCCCTATTCTTAACCAGTATATAATTTCAGTGATACTGATAATGCAAATTATGTATGCATTTGCTTTATTTCCTATCAGAGGGTTTTGTCTAAACCTTATGTTATTTTTGCAATGCATACTTTTTTTGGCTTAGAAGATTTCAAAATGAATTTTAAATATTTTCTTAAAAATATAATAATATCATAAACTTGAAAAACATACTGTATTTTAAAGTAAAAAATATATTAACACATTCTAAAAACGTTTATATACTAAGTTTTGGGGACTAGGAAAGATTAGACACGTGCAGATAGTAATTAAATTTTTTTATTTGTCTTAGGAAAGTGCAATTTCAATCATTCTCTTAGAGTTTATCTCTCAATATTTGATATAGATTTTAAAAGACAGATCTTATATCTATGGATGCATATTAAAAACCATTTGAAATCAGTGTTAATATTCAACAATTTTAATTCTCATTATTTGATGTGATCCTGCATAGAAAAGATAAATGGGAGAAACAAACAGTTGTCAGCATGCTAAAATGCAAATGTTATACAGATTGGATATTTTGGTGGATAGATTAAATAGTGCAGATTATTGAACTTTGGTTGTAAAAATCCAAAATTTTGACAAAGTTATGGAAAAAATTTGGTTTTGGATAACTGTGTATTTCATGAAAATGTTTTATATCTTTTCTTTCTTCCTTTTACTAAATTAGAAAATCAATTGACATATTTGTAATTTTTACATGTCATGAGCTCCAGTAATAAATATTGTTTCAATAATTTTCTTAAGAAGTAGGATGATTTAAAAACCAGATCTTTATAAATTTGTCTGAATAATATAATTTAATTATTTTTACATATTGCCCTCCTATATAGGTATGCTTTATTACATGGTATGGAGAGATTTAATTAATTTTGAATGTCTCTTAGACATTCATGAATATTCAGAGACTGTATGATAATATCTTTGGCATTATATTTCAAGTAACTTCTTGATATTACACATATGATCATGAGCAGGCATTTACTGTTAATAAAACATTACAGTGGACATATGCCACTAGTCAAGTCATTCAAATCACCTCATATTTAACAAAGCTAAGTGAGTACCCAGGGAGAATTCTAAATAAATATCATTACTATACAGAACAAAACCAATAGAGAATTATTATACCATTTGAGTTAAATGAACATATCTATTGAATTTATAGACAAATTGGTGAATTTTATTTTGTCCCAGAATAACTATGATAAAATGAGTTTATGATTAATATTTTATAGAAAAGGTAATCCATAAGAACTTATTGCTGTAACAATCACATTAATATATTACATAATCACTTACTCAAAACTTTGATTGCATAGCAAACATGACTTGATTATCTTAAAAAAACGGATAAAAATTTAAGAAAATAGATTATATGTCTGGTACTGATGCTCCAATAACCTCAAAGCCTTAGGCAATTTCACGTAATCTCTCTGGCACCCAAGTTTTATCATTTTGTAACCATCCTGGATGATCTCTCCAAAAATTGGAACTCAAACTTTTTTTTCCTGCAGCCTACCCTAAATAATTCTTCATTTAATGGAAATATGTAATTTGTTTATTTTCTTGATGTTATGCAATGCTCCAATTGAAAAAAAATAACAGTTTTTAAGAAATTATCACATTCCCTATTAATGATTTTTATTATCTGATGTATTCAAAAGTGGTTAGGTTAATTCTACTAAACAGACCATAGATACCTTCCTTCCTATAAGGTCATGATGTAAAGTTTCTAGTGGCAGTGATTTCTGTAAAATATGAATGATATTAGAAACCTCTAATAATCTCAATCTTGTTTGTTCTTTCTCCAACAGACTGTCACTGATTTTCTCCAATCCTGTATCCTTCATTCTTTAAGAACTTTCATGAAATTTAATACTATGTCTTCCAATTCAAAATGGATTCTGGCTAAAGAATGATTTATTTTTTAAATATTTTTAAGTTGTTGATATTTATTTATTTATTTATTTACATGTGGTGCTGAGAATCAAACCCAATGCCTCACACATTCCATGTAAGTGTACTATTGCCAGGCCCCAGCCCTGCCCAAGAATAATTTCTTAATAGTTATATGTGCCCTTCTTAAGTTGTGAAGTTTTTCTTTTTACATTAACAGTTTAATCATGTATGGAGTTACAGTTTAGGTTTGTAGACATTACAGTTTCATGTCAATCTCACAAACTTGGTTGTTTGTTAGTATAATTATATTAGCAATTGAAGAATTTTCATTTTGTACACTTATATATTAAACAAAAATAATACTGTTTCCTAAATTTTCTAATATTTTCTTGTGCATGCACAGCCAGTGTGCTGTATCATACAGATATAGCCACAAATTTATTGCCAGAAAATTTTAGACTAGTTTAAAATATGACCAACTATATTAGGTTCAATTGAAGGACAAAACATTGAGTAGTCATAATATAATATAGTGGGAAGTATGTAATGTTTAAGAATTAGTTAAAAAAATAACTCAAACCTCAAGCATGGTTATGTTTCTCTAAATATTTTTTTTTCTGTAAAACTATGGCTTCTAACTTATTTGATTAGTAAAAAAATCCTTCAAAATCTTTTCATTCTGTCCTAGGATGAAAGGAGATTTAACATATTTTAAATCAACCATAAACTACATATTAATCCTGATTTAAATAGAAACTGACCTTTCAACTGAGAACATGCATCTGTCATGTCTTAAAAGAAAGATAATAATAATTTAATATTTTATGTATAAATATATTAAATTCTCTGATTTTTGTTTCATTTAAACTAACACATGATCTGAGAAATACGTTTGAGAAAGTGAATTAATAGTAACTCTTCTTTACTCAAAACAATTTATTCAAAATTTCCTTAGTCATTAAATGAGAAATTCAATGTTCCATTTTGTTAAGTAAAGGATAAAGTTTTATGAATTTGTGACTATGCAGATCATTTTTCTTGTTACTTCTTGCAAACTAGTTTCTTCCTTGTCACTAATGAAATGCTACATCAGGATGACTTCAGCACATTTATATTAATGTAAAACAATAACACATCTTGAACAATTTTAGTGACCACCTTATAATATGTGTAAAATTCAGATTTTAAAATATAACTTATCTATAGTTTTCCTAATTTTAAAAAAGCTATACCTATTCAACTGGTGTGATCAAGGAATTCAGGAGACTGAGATGGGAAAATGTATCTGTTTCTGAGAGCTGCTCATTGCAGGAATGAAGGTGCTATTTCCATTTAATGTAAATGATACTTTCATTCTCTTTAATTAAAAAAAAAAGAAACAGAAAACCTTTTTTGTATTCTCAATATAAAAATATTTTTTCTTAATATAGTGGTTTACTGCAAAAGAACATTCTCTGTGTAGCAATAGTCCTTCCACCAATTATTTTTAGCATCATGCTATTTTCATTTAGAAAGGTCAGATGAGTTCTTTGCTGAAACCAATGTGATTTTCCTAATAAGCTCACCATGCTAAGTGATCCAACAGAATTGCTCTGTATGTTAATAAGGAGAGTAAATGGCATTACTTGACACAATTGTTATTTTCAATGGTAGTTCATTCTAAGAGATTAATTATCTTGTACCATATATATGCTATTAAGTATGTAATGTAGCATAATTCTCATTCAATTCTTATAGTGATTTTTATTAATATTTGGAAAGAAAATATATCACCACCTATAATTATGAAGATAAAATTATGTCATATCATATTAGAAGCACATCCAAGGTATTAGAGAGCTATGTTCAACTTTCCTTATAAAATTCTTAGTTCAATACCCCATTTTTCACAGTTATTATTCTTCCAAGCACCTTGCCTTCCTTCAAATAACTCAGTTAAGGCTCAATTTACTGTCAGAATAATGCATTTATTTTTCTGGTGGGCACTGAGAATGAGTAAAATGGTATCACCTCATCACTGAAGATGCAATGGCTCAAATGCCCTTCTCACTGAAGTTGCATTTAGAGAGATTCCCAGTTGCACAAACTATTTTATCTATGGATCTAGCCAGAATGCCTTTCAAACATGAAATCCTTCATGCAGCATTTCTTTCTGTTACCAGTTTCCAAAAAAGTCTGAGGAAAAAATTCCTTTGTTGCCTATGGTTATTAGACTGTTGCCTCTTAACGATGTTATGAATATACAACTCGCTATTGTTTCAGCACAATGTTTTATGCATGATATTTTAAGAACTGTACAAAACACAACATTAAAATTCTAAAGTGAAAAATAATAGCACTATGGCTCATTACATTCTATATTGTGGTAGTCTGAACTATGAGTAACTGTACTGTCATCTTGTCAACTTGCTTTAAAAGATCTGCTATAATGTTTTACACAATGTCATTTATTTCACAGATATAACTACACCAAAGTGTTCCAGTTTGGAAGCATATTGTAAATGTTTAAAAATATTTTCACAAGTCACCTGAGGAATACTTGCCTGAAAAGTAATCCTTAATTACCACAACATGAATGGAAGTTCACTCCTATTTATAGTTTCGATCATACACAAGACAAATCCATAATATATTTTGGAATCATATTTCAACATAATTACAATGTTCCTAATTGTTCTTAGAGAAAGAATTTCAAATATCCCCTAAATACTGGAGGGATATAACAGAAATATTTATCTAAAAATATTGTTTTTATAGTGAAGTTATTGGCAAACAAATGACAGCTGATGGTTGTAGAGAAACCTTGCTCCACTTTAGCCTAGAAAGAATGTCCTTAGAGCCCTCCTATAAGTCCATCAGATGATATACCAAGGCCCTTTGCTGTCATCATTTTATCATCTTTACATGGTCACTTGCACCAAAGCTTTTCTCATAAGTGAAAGATCTTCTGTCTTTGATGTTTTTTTTTCCTCAATTTAATTATTTTATGTAGTACATATTCAATTAAGACTCATACCAGGGCAGGAGTATCTGACTTTTGCAACTGCTTATTAAATAACCAAAATGTTGTATAAGAAACTAGTGACAAATTAACAAACATGTATGAGGCTTTGAATAACAGCCAGAATAATGCCAGGCTGAATTAATTACCATGTTAAATATGTGCAGAAGTGGAAAGTAAAATACTTGGTATTACACAGACAAAGCTTACTTAAATGTACATGTTTGAAGATAAGTACTTCCAAAGGAATTATTGTATACTCATGAGCATATGGTACTATACTAAGCATGTGTTAAAAATTGTGCATAAATCATCTTTTGTCCTAAGTACATACTTCTATTAAAATAAACTATATTTTTTAGAGAATTTGTTAGTTTACAGCAGAATTGAATGGAAGATAGAGATTTCTCATCTACCCACAAGTCTATTACCCACTTTCCATATACCCAACTTCCCCAACTATCAAAATGGTATACTATGGTTGTACATTCATTACACTCAACGACCCTACACTGATATATAGCATCATCACCCAAAGTTCATAGGTTACATTTGGGTTCATTCTTGATGTGCATTCTATGAGTTGGGGTAAATATACAATGCTATGTACCCACCACTATAGGATCATAAAGAGTATTTTCATAGTCCTAAAATTCCTCTATATCCCTCTTTTCCTCTGACTTCTAGGGACCACTGAAACCAATAATCCTTTTACTGTCTCCACAGTACTGCCTTTTGCAAAATGTGAGATGGTTGTAATATAACAGTATGTAGCCTTCTCAGCTTAGTTTCTTTCCCATAGCAATATGCATTTCAACTTCTTTTATTTTATTTTTCATGGCTTGATAGTTCACATTAGTCCTGAATAATAACCATTTTTCAGCTCTACAAGTTTATTTATCCATTCATCTACTAAAAGATAACTTGATTGTTTCCATATTCTGGCAAATAAATATTTGCATGCAGTCTTTTCTATATCATGTGTTCAACTCATTTGGATAAACACCAAGGAATGTAATTGTTGAATCATATGGTTTTAGTGTCCTGAATTTTGTAAGAAACTATCAAATTATCTTCCAAAGTGAGTATACCAGTATACCTTCCCATGAGTGAGAGATACATAAAAACAACAATTAAAATTCAACTTTAACAGGAGATACTACCTGTTTTTGGTTTTTGTGTTAACTTCTTAGTTTGTCAAAATATGTTTTGCTCCATATTCCTGCTAATATATGGTACCACAGCTGGATCAGATTTTAGTCATGGTAATAAAAGTGTAGTAGGTAAATACTTTTATGTAGCAACAATGTTGCTTTCAAGACAAACAAAGAAATTTGCTCTTGTTCTTCAAAAGAAAAAGAGTGATCCACTCTTAAAATGCAAAAATTGAACTAAAGTGCACTTTCACATTCTTCCATCCACTTATCTTTCCATAACATAAATAACAGCACTGTTCTACTTAAAGTCTTTCAGTTTTGTTTTCTCAAAATATTATTAGAGAATTAAATACATAGAAAATACTAGAGATAAATAACAATTCCTGAATTGACATGGCAAATAAGGTGGCTCCTTAAAAGATGATAATTTTTGTTTGAAATGTAGAAGATTATATATAACCACATTTTGTATCATATAAATATTATTAGGAAATTCACCAAATGACTTTGTGAGAAGTTAGAAAACTTTTTATATTAGCTTCATATGAAAGTTTATCAAAACAAGACAGGATTAATTTACTCTCAGATATTCTTAGAGAATCCATTCTGTTTTTATTTGCTCGTCAACTCATACCCTAATTTGTTTAGCGAATACTTAGTGCTTGCCTATTTTGTAGATGATAACCTTCAAGACTCAACCACAGAAGCTGTATCCATGCCTGGAAGGCCCCAAATGCTTATTGATTCAATTAATATTTATGTGCCTAATTGTAGGTATCATGCTAGTTTAAGTGGGTATAATAGAAAACTACAACAATCCATATGTATATACAATAGGATTGTAGTCTTCAATACCTAATATTCTAGAAGGGGATACAGATGCATAAAAACAACAATCAAGATTCAACTTTAACAGGAGATACTACCAGTTTTTGGTTTTTATGTTAACTTCTTTAGTTCGTCAAAAAGTTTTGGGGAAATACATATATATATATATATATATATATATATATAACATAAGTACATATAACTAAGATAGCATGATCATCTTAGTTGATCTATTAATATATCAGTAATACATATAAATATGGATTCTAATTTAATTGAATTTTTGTAATTAAAAATAATAGGAAATTCTAAAACAATGAAAAGTCTCCAGTCAAAAAGTCACAAACATTTCATATCTTGACATATCTTACCTGTTTAAAATATACAGCAATGACAGAGAATATATAAAAAATAAGAGAAAGCACACTAACAGAGCAGACTTAAACAAAAGTTTGGCACTTCCACACACAGACATTGTAGCTACAATCCTGGTAGTTTCTTTCCCCCAGAATGACACTAACTCCATATTTAGACTACTTCAATAAGAGTCTACATATGAGGGAGGAAATAGAGACATAATCATTACTCTATGCAAAAGGTTATGATAAAGGTTCACCCAATAATCAGTCTTAAAAGGAGAAATTAATAAAACATTTTGCTGACCAGCTGCCTGGGGTCTATCTTTTGAAAAGAACTGTTAAACAACAGATCTGGAAAACACACACAAAAAGACACACACACACACACACACACACACTTACACACACATGTGCACGATGAAGGAAGAAAGAGCCCAAATGAAATTGAATTCTGTCTACATCTAGTCTGCTATTCCAGGGGACAGATGGGGAAAACAGTAAAGTGGTAGATAGGGAGGAATAAAGAGAGGAAAAGAAATAATAAAATCCATGACAATAAATGCAGATACTTTCACTCCAAATGACTCAGAAACCTATGAATAGATACAGGCCAAAAAAGGCAGAAAATCAGCACCACAACAATGATTTGAACATATATTCAATGTCAATTTAATAAATATGATAGACATCTCTGGAAAACAATTTACAACATGTTTATGGTACTTAACAAAATTAAAAATCGAATTCTAAAGAATTCTAAAAGATCAAGAGTTAATTTAAAAATCAGATGGAAATTGAAAAACATAATTCGATTTTGAGAAGAAAAATCTATAAATATTAGAAATGACAAGTACTAAATGAATAATTTTTTTAATGAACAGGCTGAATATCTCAATTGAATAAGAAGATAACTTTAGTGAATTAGAAGTTACTAATGAAGTGCTCAGGTAGAATACAACACAGAAAAGTAAATAAATTTTAAAAATAAAAGCCATGAAAATTAGACAATATGGAACAACTAATTGATGAAATTGCAGATAAATAAGATAGAAAAAGAGTAGCTGATAATTTGACAGAACTGAAAATAGACAAAGGACTAGGTTTATGTAAGAAAAAAATTGAAGAACAAGTTTGGGCTCTCTGCCTTATGCATCAAGGCTATTATAAATCTATAGTAACTGAGATGTGGTATTGACACAGGAATTTGCAAATGAAGAATAAACCCATGTAAGAATTCCTGAAAATACAAATTATGCATTATTCTTGAAATAAGACAGTTCTGGCACTATACACTAGTAGGAAAAAGGCAGGCATTTTCAAATGATGTCAGGACAATTGCATATTCATTAAGAACACTATTTATAAAAATATGTAAAATTATTTTTAGAGACTAACAAGTGAAAGGGGAAATGTTCAATATTTTAAAAGAGCCGAGTACAGTGTCACATGTCTGTAAAATCCCAGAGACTTGGGAGGCTGAGACAGTAGGACAACAAGTTTAAGATCAGCCTCAGCAACTGAGCAAGATTCTGTCTAAATAAATTAAAAAAAAAAAAAAAAACACTGGGGATATAGCTCAATGGTAACACACCCCTGGGTTCAATCCCTAGTACAAAAACAATTAAAGAAAATATTGGTAGAAATAAGAAATAGAACTGCACCTCAAATGAAAAATATCAAAGGACATAAATAGACAATTCATAGAAGACCAAATTAAAGGAAGGGCCAATGAATATAAAATATAATTATAAAAATTGTAAAAATATAACATTAATAATAAAAAACAAACAAAATATAATTTCACACTTATAAAATTGAGAAAAATTTGAAGTGTCAACATGTAGTTGTCAAGGATGTTAAAAACAGGGGATGCGTACACCACTGCTGAATGTTAGGTGAAATACTAACACCAATCTTTACCAGGATACATGAATTAAACATGAGCATATTATAGTCTTTGGCTTATATATAAATTTTGAAACTTTTTCTGCTATAATAAATTGCTAAATATACAAGATTTTCTGGATAGAAATGCATAATTGAATCCAAGGATAAAGTAACCATCCCTTCCAGTGTATGATTCTAAAAATAGGAACCAAATTTTAGAAATGAAATTCTGACAGGAAATAAAACATTATATATTTATCATATATGATGTTATAAGTTATAATATGTGGGATTAAGTGTTGACAGTTGTGCCAGAATGTTACTGCAGGGTAGCATGTCATAAGATATGAAGTGCAGGATATTAGTTACTTCACGTCAACTGGTAGTTCATCAGCAAAAGCTATCTAGCTTATTGTCTTTCCTTGATTATCTTTCTTTTATTTTTCACTGCCTATAGTAAAGACTTGTTTAAAAAACAGTCTGATATAATTGGGATTATACACAACATTTAAGGGTAAGAAGGTTTTAGTTTAAGAGTGTTAAATCATCAAACAGGAAAATATTTCTAAGGGCATGATAAAATCAGGGGAATCATAATAGAAGGTGATGGGTCTCCACTGCTTTTCCCACAAAATTGTCTTCTTCATTTTGAAGCTGGAGGATATGAATTTTAGTAAAGATAAAGGAAAGTTATCTGTGTACTATAGCTTGATAAGAGCGCATCTGTAAAGACATATTTTTTTAAATAAATTGACATTGAAGGAAATTAGTAGCAAGTCATATTTTGTGTATCATCATTGTAGGTCATGAGACAGCTGTTGTACTCTAAACCCGGAGATGCTGGCCTTGGTATTCTAATACAGAAAAGTAATTATGATTACTTTGAAAAGCATTTGCATTATGCATTCCATTAACTTTCATGCCTAAATTATGGAAACAGGGACTTTTAGCTACAGAGGTCTAGGACAAGAAAGATAATCAGGAAATAAGAAAAAATTATAGAGACAGTAGGAAGGAAATTGATGCCTGGTGAGGACAACACATTTTAAGTGTGACAACCAGGAAAGTGTACCTAAATAATATTATCTGGTCACTTAGAATATCTCTGACCTCTGAAGCTTATAAAAACCTCTCAACCAAGACCAAGGATTTTCCATTTTCTTCAAAGAATCCGTCTTACACTGGGAAAGTCCATCTTAGTGTGCCTGCTGCTTTTCTGATTGTTGCCTATTTTTTGGCTAATACAGGTGCACATGAATTCAGTTCACCCTGGGGCTCCTGTTGAGAACTCTGAATGATTTCTAAGAATACTCCAAAACTCAAAAAAATACCATTATGGAAAAATACATTATGATATTTATTAGAGGTTGGAAAGCTATTATTTGTTGCTACAATTGAAAATAAAACCATTATATATTGTTCTATAGGCCCCATGTAGATTTGTTTATATGAAACTACCCAGAATTTATGTTAGTGTCTCTTATTTCTTCATTTTACATTTTAGTTGAAATCCCAAAAAACTTTAGCAATAGATGATTCTGTATTAAAGAGCTTTATTAAATTCTAATGTCTCATTCCAAGTTTGTCTTTCCAAAATGTATATTCATGGCATTAAATTATCTGCAAATACCAATACAGCTCCAACAAAATGTATGAAGTTAAACCTCTTGATTTTTATCTAATACCTTTTAGAATATGATAGAAGGCTTAGGACTTCAAGTCCTAACATTTCATATTAACAGAATTCACAGATAAAACACTTGAATTTAATATAAGCTTAATTTGCAACATAGCTTTTAGTTAACATAAAATAAATATACATGACATTGGCAGGTTTTTTTGGTACTAAATATGAGGGGTTTGTAAGCAACAATCATTTAGTCAGCTTTTTTATTCAGAAAGGAAGATCTTTGGTATTATGAATTTAATTCTGGTATGTCTATTCTTGAGAAACATGAAAGCTCCACTCTATCTAAAATATTGAGATTTAACTGGGGTACATTTATAAATCATTTATGTTGGTGTGGGATTCAAAATGATCCTCTAGCATTTTTTTTCCTAAAGCAGCCTTGGTCTCCCATTATTCTTATATAGGTAATGATTTCTCTGATCTAAAGCAAACCTCACTACTTTGAGAAAAATACACCCCCATTCATCTGTGCCATGTCTCCAACCTCTGCTACTCTAAAGATAGATAATAATGCTGGCAACAGAAAAGCAGACAATGTAAAAAAACATACAAAATAGATGGGTTTTGGCTCAGTAAAGAAGACTGGGTTAATTAAATATGCAATATTGAAATCAGGAATGACTTGAATTTTTGAAGCTATTCAATCCTATTATGTTCTTTACAAAGGAAGTAAAAAACCAAGCAAAATTAAATAAATAACAAAAAGAAAAGCTATGAAAATGTTTCACTGGATATAATGTACAATACTTCATCAAGTATGAGTCAGAGGATTATTGTAAGTTGAAGGATAGTTAACTTGATAGAAGATAATCAGAGGCAACAAAAATTATGAAACCTGATGTTTGCATATTTTAGGAGGAAACAAAGATCTTAGGTTAATATTTTCATCAAGTGACAGGTGACAGAGGTGCTGGGTCAGCAACAGGACAAATTGTAACATAGAATTTTCATTTTCATTTCTGTAACAAGAAGTATGACTGGCAAGATTGTCACTTAAGCATTTTACTTGAGAAGAAACATCACATCAAGTAAAAAGGAGATAAGAAGAAACAACTTGTTAAGAAGAGACAAAGTGTTCTATTTTACAGAAAGCATTCCAGGCATGTATTACACAGCATTATTCACAATTCAGGTGAGTCTCTTGTTAAAAATTACACAGACATGATTATTTATTCGTGGTAGACTCTTATTTTAATAGTTTCATAAATATGAGTATTTATATAATCTTGAAGTGGTCTCTGCAATTGTTCAGTTATACTTTTTAGCATTTTATGAGTGGAATCACATAGTTTAGTGGTATTTGTAAATTTGAAGTTTTACAAAGGTCCTAGGACATACTTAGGAATATGTGGTAGTAATTAAGGTTGGTCTGAATTCTAGAAGAATTATATTAAGGGTGAGTGCAGTAGTTTAGATTCCTAGAAAAGGTGGATATTAGGTTTTAGGAATATAAAAAACAAGCAAAAATAAGAGTAGCGATAAGCTTCAGTGACTTTATCTTGCTTATTGTGGACCCATGGAAAACTGGCAAAGCCAGAAATAATTGAAAAACCACAATGTATTTTAAGTACCATGAGGTAAAAATTGGTCATGTTCACCCGTGCATTCCCAATATACAATATGGTTTCTCATACTAGTAGTCATTGAATTATTGTTTGCACATTCTAACTACTACATCAGTATCTCCTTTTATACTATGCATCACCTAGAGATGATAAATGTGTAATAAAACAATAAAGGTTATTGGTTAGAATCACCACTTTAGACAAGGCCTAACATACAATAGAACTCTGAACAACAATGGAACATCAAGCAGAGACACTGCTCTGACACATTTTGAATTTGTCTATATTTGCTAAAGATCAAATATCATACCTCTAATCTTGGTTATGAAGGGTACATTTTATAAACTGTAATAGATTTTTTTAAAAAAAGAAGCATTTACCATGCAAAAAAGGACAACATTGTTTCAGAAATAATAAGCAGTCGGTTATACCATTCTTAATGAGAGGATTTATAGCCCATTGTTTTCAGTTTAAATGTCAAAGTCCGTACATATAAACATTTGGAAAAACAGGTTTCAGTAGATCACACTATGTAAAGGTCATACAGACCTTGCAAATATTGCTGGATATCTAACTAATCTGATCCAGTTCTTGAGTTCAAATATCAAATTATATCCCCTTTTGCCGCCTAGAATTCCAAATTTCTAATACTCAGTGTATCCTAAAAGTTCCACATTTTCATATTTGTAAGATCCCATATGAAACCATATGCAATTACGACATGCTATATTGTGACATGCTCTGTTAACATTAGCTCTTTGATCAATGACTCACCTTAACTGTTGAATCATCTAGCCCTACAGCAGTATTTTACATCTTCAGTTATGCATAATGTGAAGTAATATGCATGCCTTCCCACTGTAAATATGAGAGGCAATTTGTTTGGCTCCACATTTTGTTTTGCTTTCAAGATTACACTACTAACTTCAACAAAAGCAATAAAATAAAAAATATTGCCTCACAATACCACAGCTCTGTCCATCAATAGCAAAAATTCTCAGTCTTAACACCAGTGCCAGAAGATGAATCTCATGGTAATTCAGTGAATGTATATGGATTCACATTAAACAAAACAAGTTAGATAAGCAATCAGATAACTAAAGTTTTTTCAAAGATAATAAAGAATATGTTAGAAATCATCAAATGTTTTCTCATTAATCGGATAAAAAGAAAGGGGGTTTTCAAGATGGCAGAATAGAAAAGGTTACTTTCTTGGCTACTTCTTACAGTGAAACCAAGAAAGCAGACAGGCAGCTTCTCAATAAGGTGGGTGAAACCAAAAAAGGGGGGGGGGGCTTTACTGGAATTTAAAACTGGACATTCAAAGCAGATCAGGGACCCAGTAGGTTGGATATAATAAAATAAGGAGGAAATCCCCAGGAGCACCAGCACAGTCATTGCCATGCACAAGCAAGAAGCACCAGCCAGAATGGTCCCTCCACAAGAAAAGTGAAGGGATAAGGGAATTAAAGGAACCTACATTTTTTAGGAGACCTGAGGCATATCTGGGTACAGAGCATTTAGAGATCAAGGACATTTCCTAACTAAACTTAAAAACATGCTGCATAATATCCTTGTGCAGGAAAGAAGCCATCCTATCTCCAAGCAGTGGGTGGATTACAAAAGAAGGAACCATTTTATAGCCTCAGCATGAGGGCCAGCAGCTGAGGGAGCCAATTCCTGGTAAATTCAAGTTTGGCCTGAAATACAGGCCCAGTAAACACACATTGCAAAACATAGAGTGTGCTTAAGTGACCAGAAGAAAACCAAACATGGAGAGAGGTTTATCCATGGGACAACTGGTTGTAGAAACCCACATGGCTCTATCCTTCCCCCTCAATTTGACTGCCTGAAGGACCAGCTGGGAGAGACATATCTGGCTGGGAAATCAGAAGGGAAGAGGGTGGGAGAGATTGAGTTTGGACACTGAACCCAAGAGTAAGAAATGTGAGGGACACAGGTGATATAGGGGACTAAAACTTGGCTCCTCCACTACAGAGTGGAATGCAGGGAAGAGCCCTTGGATACAGTCTTCCAGTATGTACTGGAAAATACTGGGCCCAGAAGGTATGCTGATTTAAAATCTCCAGATCAACTGGCATTCAGCAAAGAGCCTAGAGCCCACCTAAGCCTAAATAATTCCATCTATGAGTTTACTTCTCTCATTCCTGCAATCCAGAGGGTGGAGCATCACATTCCAGACAACCCCACCTAAAACTGCTGAGAAGAGAAGCTGAGAATCTTTGAACTTCAACAGAAAAAAAATAACTTTTCATCAAGATTTTTTCTCTTTTTCTCCTTCCTTTTTTCTTTTCTATGTTCAATTGTGACCTTAATGATAGATGGACATTCATACATATCATATTTGTTTTTTTTCTCATTTCTAGCATTTTTGAAGCCAGTTGTTTTTCATAGATCAGAGTTTTGAGGAGTAGGATGTCTGATTAGTATATTTTAGTTTTGTTTTGTATTCTTTTATTTTGAAGCAGTTGACATGTGGTAGTGGGGTTCTTTATATCATAAGGTGATTGATTTCTAATATAATAAGTCATGCAGGAAGCATAGTCTGCATAATTTCAAATTAAAGAATAATGGAAATGCTTTTATATTGATTGTACTTGTTACATACATGTCAAAACTGATCAATTGTATACTGCTAATAGGTGAATTTTATTCTTCAATTTTACTAAACTTAAAAACATGCTGCACAATAAAACTGTAAGAAAAAGGGAAGCTCTGGGTTTATTTAATTACTTCAAAGTCTAGGATAGTTCATTGGTAAATCCTAGCAAATTTTGCTATTCATATTTCTTTTTTTTTCTTTTTTCTTTTTATTTTTTTGGTATAGAGGATTGAACCCAGGGGCACTTTATACTAAGCCACATCCCCACCAGTGTTTAAAATTTTGAGACAGGTTCTTAGAAAGTTGCTTATGGCTTCCCTAAGTTGCAGAGGGTGGCCTCAAACTTACAATCCTCTTTCCTGAGCCTCCTGAGTTGCTGGGATTATAGGCATGCACCATCACACCCAGCTAATATTTCTTAACTAAATATTCTTTTCATTGTACTTTACATATTATACTAATATTAAGTACCAGCACTAACTTGATAGCTTTATAAGGGCTATGCTGAAAACGTAAAAAACTGAGAAATGAAATGAGGTCCAAGGTCACTTGAAAGTTCAGGTAGTCTGAATCTGATCTAGAGTATATGCATATAAGACATATTTTGGAAATTTATGAGAAAAATATGAGGTGAGAAAAATAGGATTTTAGTAAGTTTAATTTGTTATTAATTTTTAGGATAAGACAAAGTACAGAAAACTATTCCTTCAGGGAGATAAAAATGGAGAGCTTCATGTTCAAATTCTAGTTCAAATAAGGTTTCAGGATTTGAGATTTTTAAAATCAATTATTTCTTCATAATTATCTAAATATCGAAATCAACCTTTACAAGGATTTTTTAGTGTTAATCATCAAAACTTATGGCTTATAGATGGGTACGGTGGTACATATCTATATTCCTAGCTCATCAGGAGGCTGAAGCAGGAGGATCACAAATTCAAGGCTAGCTTTAGTAACTTAAGGAGACTCTGTCCCTTCGCCCCCCAAAAAAGAATAAAAGTGCTAGGGGTGTAGCTCCATGGTACAACACACCTGGGTTCAATCTATAGTATAGAAAAACAAAAAGAAAATAAAACAATAATAACAAAACTTGGGACTTACTAGATTGAAACTGTATGCATAAAATACCATTAATGAAATCTGCCATTAAAGATCCCGTGACATGCATACACCTCGGTCCTCCAGAAAGACTTAAGGGCTTTTGAAAAAAATTAAAATATCCATAACAAGAATTCTATGACTATTGCTTTCTTAGCAAGGAAGCCAGCACTGAGCCAGAGACCTAGGCAGCATGCTGGCTCCTCACAGGGAAATGAATTAGATTAACCACAGAGCCCAATTTACATAGCCTTGACTCACCACAGATTTGTACTCTCCTACATGATAGCCTTGGAACAGGTTTTGTTATTTGTTTTTGTTGTGTTTTGCTTTGTTTTCTGAGCAATGGAGAGTTTCCTATCCTGTGTTGAATATAAAATTCATGCTATATTATTATACTTAAGATTGTGTGCAAGTTATCCAGTTGAATCACCTTACGGTACAGTCTAGTGTTATTTTTATATGCATACTAAAAAATAAACACTTCTAAAATCTTTTCTCATATGAAATATTAAAAATTAGGAATGTTTAATAGTATGCCATATTTAAGAGTCAGACTAGATTTAAAATCCAGATCTACCATTGACTAGTTATCTGCACACTTTAAGCCCTTAGAACTTTGGCTTTTCCAAATGGACTGACTGTTTAATGACTGCTTAATGAGTACAGGGTTTCCTCTTGGATGATGAAAATATTTTGGATCAAAATACTGGTGTGGTTGCACAATATCATGAATGTACTAAATGCCACTAGAATGTACATTTCAAAAAGGTTAATCTTAGGGGCCTGGACTTGTGGCTCAGTGGTAGAGCACTCTCCTAGCATGTGTGAGGCACTGGGTTCAATCCTCAGCATCACATAAAAATAAATAATTGAAGTTACAAAAAAAAAGCATCTTAAAAAAAAGGTTCATTTTAGGTTATGTGAATCTTACCTCGACCTAAAAAATTCCATTTGCAAGGTCCCTGCCCTGTTATTGGGAGAGACCAGATGCAAAGCAGTTTCAGCAGTTTCCTAGGAACTTGAGGTTATCTGTTCTAATGAGAACATGCAAGCATACACCACTGTGAGAAATGCATTCTCTACAAATTCTCTTTCATGATGTGTTTATAAGTGTTGGGCATTTCAAGCTGAACAGTCATGAGAGAAACCAGTCTTGCTTAAGTTTATTATGCTTCCAGGGCATTTTTCCATGCTTAGCCTCACCCCAGCACAGGACACATTCAGTGTTGCATCTGTGAATTCAACTTCTGGGCCCTCAAGATGAAGGGTTTCACAAGCTGGTAAACTCATTTATTTGCCATCTCTATAATTATGCTACTTCACAAATGTTATATAAATGAAAACATGTAGTATACATCTGTTTGAGATTTTATTTTGTTTTCACTTAGCATAAATTTCACAAAGTCTATATGAGGTGTAGCAGGCATCTATAGTTCATCCCTTTATGTTGCTGGATAGTAATTCATGGCATGAATGCACCTGTATTTTTTTTTCAACTATTCACCTATTCAAGTACATGTGGATAGTTTCCCATGTTTGGCTATTTTGAATAAGGCTGCCATGAAAATAAGTTTTCATTTATTTAGGATGACTAAAGGTGCAACTGAAGAGTCATGTTATAAGTCTAGTCTTAGTTTTAAAATGAAGAGCCAAACTGTTTTTCAGAGTGGACATACCATTTTATGTTCACACAAGAAACATGTGAGATCCAGTCTCTGCCATCTCACCAGCATTTGGCAGATATTTTTATAATTATTTTGGCTATTTTGACTGGTGTGTAATATTTTATTTTGGCTTTAATTTCACTGATAATTATTAATGTTTAATATCTTTCAAAGCACTTATATGCCATTTGTATATCTTTATTAATGAAATACCTGTGTGAGTCCTTTTTGTATTTTGTGGATAGAATGTTCTCTTAATATCAAGTTTTGAAAGTTCTTTATATATTCTAGATACTGGTCCTTGGTCATATATGTGGTTTACACATTTTTTATTCTTGTCTATATACTATACTTCATCTTTTTTAACTTTATTTTTTATTGATTTTTTAAAAAATGAATGAGAGCGGAATGCATTACAATTCTTATTACACATATACAGCACAATTTTCATATCTCTGGTTGTATATAAAGTATTTTGACATCAATTCGTGTCTTCATACATGTACTTTGGATAATGATGTCCATCACATTCCACCATCCTTGCTAATCCCCTGCTCCTTTCCTTTCATCTTTTGTGGAGCAACAACGTGAAATTTTTATGAGGTCCAGTTAATCAATGTTTTATTTTACAGATGTTTTGGCTGTAAGTCTAAGAACACTGCCTAGTTTTAGATCAAAAAACATGTTCTATTTGTTGTATTTTTATATTTTTATGTTTACATTTGAGACTCTATGATGTTTAGTAAATGTTCATTTATTTCCTATGAATGTCTAATTTCTACAATCCCATTTATTTGTCAGATGTATTCACTAATTAGAACACTAATTTAAAAAAACCTGCAAATAGATTGAAAGGTGATATGTGGAATAGATGGAAGGGAGTGGAGAAGCGAGGAAGGGCCAGGGACTGAATTGGAATTAATTATTCCATGCTTTTGTGATTACTTCAGGGTGTATCCTGGTGTTATATATAATTCAAAAGACTAAGAAAGGCTATCCTTTGTCCACTATATTTTGTCTTTATTGAAAACAACAGCAACACAGAGAAACTTGTGGAGGCAACTATTATATTTATTACTTTGATTATGATAATGGTTTCATGTGCCCACACCCATCAATTTATATATATTAAACGTGCAAGTTTTTAAAAATTATACTTTAATAAAGTTGTAATAAATAAATGTGCACATTTATGAATCTACTTTAGGTTCTCTATTTCATTCCACTGACATATGTGTTTGTACACCATCAGTATCACACTGTCTTAATTACTGTGACTACATAATAAACCCTAACATCAGTGAGAGTGATGGTTCCGACTTACTAATTTGTTTTTCAAAATTTTGACTATTGTAGGTCTTTGACCATTCATAAACTTTCAAACAAGATTGTATATTTTAAAACATTGCCAGGATTTTGATAAAATTTATGCTAAAATATTAATCAGTTAAGGGAGAATTTACATCTTTAAAATGGTGATTTTTTTCCAATCCATAAACACAATGTCTCTTCATGTATCTAGGTCTCAATTTATTTCAATAGCACTTAGAAATTTTCATCATACAGACATATGCATATTTTGTTAGTTTTGTACATAAGTATTTAATTTTACTTTGATAAATTATAAATAACATTGAATTTTAAAAGCTTGGTTTATACTTGTTCCTTGTCACTCTATAAAAATGCATTGATCCTTGCATATTGATCTTGTACTATTAGACTTTACTAAATTCACTTATACTCTTCCTTTGGCATCGTCTGGTATTGGTTCCTAGATATTCCATAGATACCAAAATATACAGATGTTCAAGTTCCTTATATAAAATGATGTATGTAGTATCTGCATATAACCTATGTACATTCTCCTGTACAATTTAAATCATCTCTAAATTACTTATAATACCTAATACAATGTAAATGCTATGTAAATTTTTTTTACGCCTCATCATTTAGAAAGTAATGACATGTACCTGCTCTGTAAAATGTTTATTTTAGAACATTTGTGGTGGTATTGTGGCCTATGCTGTTTCAGCTGGTAAAAAATGGCATTCTCAACAATTTCTGATGACATTGCCTGAGGGTGTAGAAGGAGTTCCCCAGGATGGTGTACCTCTAGGTGAAAAGAAGTATCCCAGACCTATGGATGCAAAACTGCTTGGGATGAGATTATTGTTGTGTCAGAACTTGTACTCTTAAACTGATCGTATGTCTCCAGGAGGGAGAGCAAAAATTCTCTGGTTCCTAAGGTTAAACTGACTTCCCTGGATAGATACTACTTGTGACAAATAGACCTAATAGTGTCCTGTGGTTACCAAGCATCTCTGGATAGAAGAGGTCAGACCAAGATCTGTAAGACCAAAAATTTTCTGGGACAGAAATTTTGACTTTATCTTCTCAATTCTGCCTGTCTGTCCTGGTTTCTCCTTGTGCGATAAGGGGGTATCAGCCATGCTATGATAAAGAAGCTTCCCTAACCAGTACACTTGTGGCAAGATCCCTGTCTACCGGGGGAGACAGTGTGTTTCCTGTATGAGTTTGTCAGGGCATCCTTTTATGAGTGCTCTGTAGCTTCCCCTGTATCTCTTTGTAGGACAGAGAAGCTTCTGAATCATAGGAACAAAGAGGTTCCTTGGTCTAGACTGTCTACAATGGAGAAATCCACTAAGCTTATATCTCTAGCTAGAGAGTACTTTCTGGAGTGGATAAGGGTGTCTTAGGACTGCAGACACATAGAAATTTCCTAGACTCAGCAGCTTGCTATAGCTGAGGTCCTTTAACCACAGCTGCCTGCTGACTTCTTATCTTTTAGTACAGCACAGATGTCTTAGGCCTCAGGGAAAAAAGAAACTCTTCACCTGTCTACTTATTATTAGCAGAAGTCCCATGAATTATACCTTGCTAGTTTTACTAGGTTCTTCTGGAGTGTCAGAAGGAATCCTATTCAATTCATGAAGAAATGAACCTGGCTAGGTTGCCTTCTGTTACTAGGTTTGGAGATGGGAAAATGCCAGTTCTGGGTTACCTTTTTCTCTTGGATGTAGGCATAGAAAATGACCCACTACTGTTTGTTTTCTTCTATTCCTGGGGTCTCAAACCAGTTTGTTCTCTTCTAAAGACCTTAAAAATTTATCTTTTGATTGCTTTTTATTTTCTTTCTATGGTTATTTTAGTTCTTAGCTGAGATGAGCAAGAGAAAACCAGTCTATATCAACTTGTTGCAACTGGAAATCTCTACCTTGTTTTAATATCTTTTAATGGTTGATTAGATTACACTGCTTTTTAAATGCACACAACTAAAATAAGATGTTACAACCCAAATCTGTATTTGATTATAACATCTTGTGGGCAGGGTAGCTGATGACTACTCAAGTTATAAGTAACTGTAGGTCCTTGAAGTAAACAAGAAATACAACATCAACTATAACATTTGATGAGTAAAATGAGTGTACTAGGTATTTTTAAATTACATATTTAGCATTTATGTTAGCAATTTAACTAGAAATATCAGCAGTAAAAGTATTTAAATTTATGGAAATATGTGAAATTTTAATATTTATATTAATTTTCCTCTTTTTAACTTTATATAAACATCAAAACTATGCAAACAAAAGATTCCTATAAACCTGAAATTCTTTACTAGTTTATGAGGCATATATATAATTTATAAATATTTATAATCAACTATTCATTAATCATACACATTTTTACTTTGAATAGGGTAAGGAATTCAATATATACATAAAACACTGCCTAACAATTTGTGTGTTTTGGTCAAGGTCAAGGCTGGTTATTAGCCAGCCAAAACCTTGAGTCAATCATATTTCTTTAAATATAAAGAAACATTACAATAACCATTCATTTTTTAGACGTTTACTTGTTTTTTCATTTTTTAATGTGGTGTTGGGGATTAAACCAAGTGTCTGACACATGCTAGGCAAGTGCTCTACCACTGAGCCACAAACCTAGCCCTAACCAATCATTTTTAATAAGATTTTGATCAAAAGCAAACAATAATACAGAGAAAATCATGAATTCTTTACAATTTTACTTTCTTAATTCTTCCCAATTCAACACAGAACAAAAATACTTATGATTTTTTATAGGTATCTGAACACAAAGTAATATTTGCAGAGCCGATTATACTTTTTACAATGCTAAATATTTTATTCTAAATATTTTACTATTAATATACATTCATATTCTTTTTTTAAAAAGAATTTAAGCTTTATTTTATTTGTTTTTTTATATGTCTATGTTATTTATTTATATATCGTGCTGAGGATTGAACCCAGGGCCTTACATGTGCTAGGCGAGTGCTCTACCACTGAGCCACAACCCCAGCCCTTATTTTATTTGTTTTTTTTTTACAGTGTAAACAATGTTTGTTTTTAAAAATCCTTGTATCTGTTATATATTTTTTAATTATTTTTTTATTTATATATGACAGCGGAATGCATTACAATTCTTATTGCACATATAGAGCACAATTTTTCATCTCTCTGGTTGTATATAAAGTATATTCACACAAATTCATGTCTTCACACAAATACTTTGGCTAATAATGTCCATCACATTCCACCATCATTTCTAACCCCATGCCCCCTTCCTTTCCCTCCCACCCCTCTGCCTTATCTAGAGTTCCTCTCTTCCTCCCATACTCTCCCTCCCTACTCCACTATGAATCAGCCTCCTTTTATCAGAGAAAACATTCAGCATCTGGTGTTTGGGATTGGCTAACTTCATTTAGCATTATCTTCTCTAACTCCATCCATTTACCTGTAAATACCATGATTTTATTCTCTTTTATTGTTGAGTAATATTCCATTGTGTGTTGCTGTTGTTTTTTTATGTAATGCTGAGGATCGAATTCAGGACCTCACCAGTGGGAGGCAAGCACTCTACCACTGAGTCACAACTCTAGTCCATAAACTTTCATATTATTCCGCAATATTTTTATTTACTATAAATGTTTGTAGGTATTTTTTCACTATACCTTTCCAATTGTATGCCCTTTTATGTATCTATAACTTTGCTTTTCTATCTCAACTTAAAACTTTTCTTAATCAACTGGGCTTTTTGTTGCCATAATACCTAAGAGCACAGCATATAAATATTCCCAATAGATTATCATTGAAAGTATTGGTAGTTGATAAGAACAAGAATGACAATAAAATTATGAGGTTGTAGCAGCTTTTTCTTTCAAGAATCATGGTTTAAATTCAGTGAGGGGTATTAATGACTCTACAGAAATGATTTCCTATTCCACTGAAGTGTATAATAAGTTCTTTAAAACAGTACTTCCTAGCATCCTGCTCCTCAAAGCAACATCTGTGGCTATTTTTGGTTCCTAATAAGTGATAAATAGCAAGAAAATTTTGGTTTGCATAAGGACCTAAAATAGGAGAGTTGGCTAATCTCTTCATATATTGCTTTGTTACTAGAAACTGATGAAATTTGATTTTATAATATCTACAATTTATACTAGTATTGTGTTAATTACCTATTTCTCAACTTATGAAGTAATTTTTTTTTCAAAAAGAAATCACACCTAGCATAATGAAATTACTCCTTACCTCTTACCCTGCACAAAACTCAACTCAAAGTAGATCAAGGACCTAGGCATTAGACCAGAGACCCTACATCTACTAGAAGAAAAGATAGGCCCAACACTCCATCATGTCAGCTTAGGAACCAACTTCCTTCAACAAGATTCCTAAAGCACAAAAAGTAAATTAAGAAACAATAAATAGGATGGCATCAAACTACAAATCTTCACAGCAAAAGAAACAATCAAAATCTTAAAAAGACAGCCTACAGAATAGAAGAAAATCTTTGTCACCTGTACTTCCAAGCATTAATTTCCAGGATATTCAAAGAACTCAAATGTAAAAAATCTAATTAATAAATGGGCAAAGGAACTGAACAGATGGCTGACAAAATAAATACAAATGGTTAACAAAATATATGAAAGAACATTCAACATCTCTAGCAATTTGTGAAATGCAAATCAAAACTACACAGAGATTCTATGTCACTTCAGTCAGAATAGCATTTAAAAGAATACAAGTAACAATAAATATTGGCAAGGATGTGGGGGAAAAGGTATACTCATACATTGCTGGTGGGACTGCAAATTAGCGCTACCACCCTGGAAAGCAGTGTAAAGATTCCTCAGAAAACTTGGAATGGAAACAGCATTTGACCCAGTTATCACACTCTTCAGTATATACCCAAAGGACTTAAAATCAGCCTAGTATAGTGATACAGCCATATTAATGTTTCTGTAAACAGAAGCTTAATTCAGCAGCTTAATTCACAATAGCTAAGCTATGGAACAAACATAGGTGCCTTTCAACAGATGATTGAATAAAGAATGTGATACACACACACACACACACACACACACACACATACATACACAATGTAATATTACTTAGCCTTAAAGGAGAATGAAATTGTGGCATTTGCCAGTAAATGGATGGAACTGGAGACTATCATGCTAAGCAAAATAAGCCAATCCTAAAAAAATCAAAGGTTGAATGTTCTGTCTGGTATGTGGATACTAATCCACAACAAGGAAGGGAAGAATAGTCATTAATATGGTATTATGTAAAAATGTGATTCTGCAACTTGTATTTGGGGTAAAAAAATGGGAATTCATAACCCACTTGAATCAAATGAAGGGAAGATGTCATGAGCTTTGTAATGTTTTGAACAACCAATTAAAAAAAAGAAGTTCATTGGCTTAGACAAACAGGAATGAAGGGAAGGGAGAGGGGACAGGAAGGGAATGAAGGGAAGGGAGAGGGGACAGGAAGGGAATGAAGGAAAGGGAGAGGGGACAGGAATAGGAAAGACAGTGGAATGATTCTGACATAATTTTCCTATGTATATATATGAATACACCATAGTGAATCTATACATCATGTACAAACACAAGACTGGGATCCTAATTAGAATAAGATGTACTTCATGTTTGTATAAATAAGTCAAATTATACTCTACTGTCATGTATAATTAAGAACAAAAATTTAAAAATAAACCATATACAAAGCCTTAGATGTCTGTAATATAATTAATCAGTCATTTTTCTTGTCATCTCCCTATTAAAAGTCATCATTTTCAGAGTTTAAGTTATTCCTTACTTTGTATGTGTTATAATGTATTGGATGGAAAAACATGACTCAGTTCATGTTTTAGACTACATATTAATACATTCCTCACTCAAAGTTGTCATCACAATTGGAAGAAGCATACTTGTAAATCTACTAAACACATTTTTGTTTATAATGATTTTAAAAATCAGAAGCTCAAATAAAAAAAAAACTCAGAATTCTTTTTGTCAAAAGAGTGTGGAGTATGGTACACATCAAAAAGTAGAGAGATTTGGGAAGGTTTACCCAGCCTATACCTTTTCTTCCTTCACTAAAATCTACTAACCTCCCTCCCAATAAAATCACTTTCAGGTTCTCTAGTATGATGTTTATACTCTATGATATTGTATCCAGGCCAAGGGTGATTCAACCAAGATTGGGCAAAAAAATTTTCTTCCTGAAGTGTTTTACTTGTGACTCATAGAATGAGGACAAGTGCATTATCAATAGAATTCAACTAGTCGTAATGCCCATGGCTCTAGCATTCCTATGGCCTGCTTATTCAATTTTCCTTATATTCTATTAGATAAAACAACACACAGACACACTCCCGCCACACAAGTGTGTATACAACACACAGAGTGAGCTTGAATTTTGAATTGTATTTGGATTCAATATACTGTGTTTGCAAGGAAGAAAGACATTATTAATATTCAGAAGATGGTTTAAAATATCAGGTTTATTTCAAGGAAAACAATTATATTCAACATCATCTCATTATGCTGTAGAGATATTTTTTCAAGAAGATTGGAAGCATGTCACTATTGTGTTTTATATATAACCTTGAACAGGGCCAAATAATAAGCAAATGCATAATGTTGCTCCAGAATATTCTTTCATATCAACAAGAGCTTTTACAAAAGCTCTTATTGTTCTATATGACTAGAGACTTTATGTAAAAATTTTAAATAATGTAAAAGTTATATCTCACTTTTATCAATTTAAAATAAATTAGTTGACATGAAATATATTCAATTTACTGAACTTATTTTTAATTATGACTTTTGAGAAAGGTAAAAAAAATAGATAAGTCTAGAGACATAAGTACATAAAGATACACCTTCAATGAGTCATAATTAACAATTAGTTGTTTTATTTTAGTGTTCATAATATAATCATAAAAGAAAATGATGCAATTACATGTGAATCATTTTGAATTCCTTATTTCCAGGCTTATTCTACTGTTCCACTCTTAATTAGGTGGACATCATACATGAATTTTATGTTCATAAATTCAGTTCAAATGCCTTAATTTCACACATTTCTATATCCATAAATAACACATGTTATTTTTGATATGTGTATGATCAATGTTAACAAACTGTCCAGTAAGAATCCATGTTGCTCTGTCCCACAGTAAGATAGTATTCTGAAGGAATAGGCTGTCCACCTAAGTACCTTTCACAACTCTTCTCACATCCAGATAAAGTCATTTGCTTAGGTTCTCCCAGGTGAATATAAGAGAAATTAATTTATATCAAATCTGGGTTTGAGATTTTAAACAGGTAATGTGTCTTACCATTTTCCCCTCTTTACCTGGTTGGAGACTCACTATTTTGCTCAGGTTTTTCTCAAACTCTTGAGCTCAAGTGATCTCATGGTTTCAGTCTTCTGTACAAATGGGACTACAGGTGCGTGCCATAATACCCAGCTTCTAATGTGACTGTTTTACTTTCTCTTTCCCACTCAATGGTAGAATACAGAGGATTCTGAGATTGAAGACGTAGAGATGGAACAAGATGCCACAGCTTTGGGTCATTGCATCACCACATACAGGAAAGCCATATGCTAGTATAGATTGCCATGGCCTATGATATGAGCCAATAATAGATATTTACTGTGGTAAGCCACTGAAATTTTGAGTTTGGTTTGCTACAATAGCTAACATTAAAATAACTAATATACCAACATACAGTCTTTTTCATTCTACAACTTTCTGTTATTTACTCAACAGTATGTATTTGGTATATATCATCATTATTATATGGGAACCAATGCAGGGCTTCTAAAAGATGACACTATTAACATTTTGGAAATGATAATTCTTTGTTGGGAAAGTGGTCTGTGCTTTGCATTATATAATATTTAACAACATCTTTGTCCTCTAGCCATCAGTTGCTAGTATAGCCATCTTCTTCTAGTTACTGTAATAAAAATGAGAGCTTCTAGAAATTTCCAAATGTCCCCTACATTATTGAAATTGTGACTAATTAAAAAATCACAGATTTAATATATTCTTTTAGCTGTTCAGTGCTACTCTACTATGTATATGAAAGTATTTATATTTGAACTATTGAAACATTGTTGCAATGTACATCATAGCAACTGAATTTGAGCTAAATTTTGATACTTATATTATTATCTACCTGAAATAGAGAAGCTTTTTACATCAATATCAATAAAAAGCAAAGCAGTGAATTATATAGTTCTGAAAATTAAGAGACACTTAAAAAGGGTGGGGATACAATTTATAACACTAAGCCAGTGTAATAATAAGCTGCATGCTACATTTGGGATAGTTATTTCTTAGCTAATAATTGATAACTGATGCTTTGAGTTATTATTTTCAAATAAAGGCACCACCATTCACCATCAAATAATGTTTCTCTAATAATATATCCCTACTATCCAAATCCTCTGCAAATCCTTTAAATGATTCCTGCAAATGATACTTCATGTGAGGCTACATTTTTTTTTTCATAAGTGGCAATATCCTTGGCCAAGCCACTTGAAAAAGTAAAAAAAGTCTCCTGAGGGTAAATGAGACTTTCAGCCTTCTAGAGAGCTGAGTGAGTAAGTGATGATTATGTGGACTTAGTGATTCCAAGTTGAGCTTAACAAGCAGAAAAAATATTTATCCAAATATTCCCTTATATGGAAGCACATAGATTATTAGTTCACAGTTCTTTTTGAAATGGTGATGTAAGTTCAAGTTCAACAGGGTAGAGCCATTTCTAGGAATGTACTTTCTAAAACTGGACAAATCATCTTGGGCCTTTGATATCATAGGTAGACATGTCAACTGAGGGATAAGGGAAACCATTTTGCTGAATAGGGTATCTGTCCCTGTATATGTGGCCAGTTATCTCTTGAAAGTCCTAAACTAAATTGGAAACTCTGCTTGCATTGATAATCAATTATTTCCATCCAATCTGTACCAGACTTATAATTCTGTATCTCCTGAGTCTTATATTCACCCCTTCAAACAGCATTAGAGTGACCCTCTTAAAAGGTACATTCCATCATTACATCTCCTTAAATTTTTCAATAGCTTCATGTTGATATTAGGATGACATTATGATGCTTTCTAGATTCACAAGTCCCCTGTTAAACTCCTCTACCTAATTTCATGGCACTTGGGTCAGCCACTCTCTAAAACATCATAGATAATGGCCTCATTCAGTCACATAAGCTTATCGACTCTTTCAAGCCTAAGGGTCTTTGTATGTTATTTCTCTGTAGTGAATGCTATCCCTCCCATACACCAACTTTCATAGTTCAAAGGTTCTTAGCATAAATGTCACTTTTCAAAAAGGTCATAATGTCATTGAGGATCATAAGTACTTCAGTAGTTTGGGTATTTTTTTCCTCTTATTATTGTGGCATATTCCAACTATCTTGTATGTGCCTGAGGCCCAAAAGGGGTCAGTTACCACATACACAAGCAAATGTGACCTGGGCCACAAACAAAACTGCATTCAATGACTCAAGAGAAAGATGGGATTGTAAGGTTTCCAAGTTTGCAGACCTAAGGTCAAACAAGGAAGCCTTTAGGCTGTTTCTCTCAATTTTGACCAACACAGTTATCATTTTTATTGTGCAACAACAAAACATACTTATAGTTCCTTATTAAAAAGTCTTCAAGGTTGAAATTGCTGCAGGAAAAATAACATTGTATTGCAAGTGTAAATAAAATTTTCTGGGCCCTACACTCTTTTTTCCTGGAAAACAATTATTTTCATGAGATTATTTTTTTAAAAATCTTGAGCAAATATTCTTTCAGAAAAGTGCCATAAGTCATGCTGCAAAGACATGGGCAGAATATGGGATTTGAGTAATTTTTCAATCTAAGGAAAATATTAAAATGTTTTCAGGGGTATCCAGTTTGGGCTTAACTTCACACAGAAAAGCACTATCAACATATATTTTAGTTTTATC
Source organism: Ictidomys tridecemlineatus (assembly GCF_052094955.1). Taxonomy (NCBI): domain Eukaryota; kingdom Metazoa; phylum Chordata; class Mammalia; order Rodentia; family Sciuridae; genus Ictidomys; species Ictidomys tridecemlineatus. The sequence continues at coordinate 100,194,862 of NC_135493.1, read as the reverse complement.
TATATTCTATAGCATTTAATAGTATTTTTATCAAAAACTGTATTTAATTTGGTTGGTAAAGAAAGTCTGTAAGGTACTCTGTCAGGGAGGTTCAAACTTTGCAATATAAGAATAAGATAAGATGAATTCCCAACTCAAAACATTTTTATGTCTGTCAACATTTTAATGTCTGTCTTTGGAGAATAGTGATTCAAGGACTGTATCTCTAAATATAGCATGCCAGATAGCATTCTGTTTTACACCCCAAGGGCTTTCTATGAACTTTCTATGATAGTAGTTAACAAAACAATAGTTGTTATTATTAGTCATATTTTCCTGGTACAATGCAGTTTGGATGTTCATCATTCAAGAATTATTTCTTGAAAAAACCCAAACAGCTGACTTTCAAGTCAGTCCTACATTTCCACAGAATGAGCAATGATTTAAGAGGAAATAATTTGTACCCCAGACACATATTTTCTACTGCTTATTGGATAATTCTACCTCAAAATTAACATGACAAAATTAATAGAAAATAATACATTCCCTCTAATATCTGCTTATTTGGGGGGCATCTTACTTTTGGAAATGGAACTACCAATTACTAAACTACTATTGTCAGAACTTTTGTGTCATCTAGGATTTCTGTCTCTCTCACCCCATTTAATCAAGCTTCAAGACATGTAGATTCTAGAACCAAAAGGGTGTGTGTGTTTGTGTGTGTGTGTGTGTGTGTGTGTGTGTGTGTGTGTGTGTTTTAAGAATGTCTCTTGCCTCTACTCTAGTCCAAATCTAAATATAATTTTTGACTTGACACAACTTACTATGACCTGCTAGCTGGTCTCTTTTCATCTTCCCTCAATCTGTTGATCCTCCAATTTTTGCAAAGTTACTTTCCATTCCCAATCAAGTTCCTTTTCTACAAGAGGGTCATAATAAAACCTTTAAAAGATAATTATGATGCAGTCACTCCATTTGGTGAAAACTCATCAGTGGCCCCCTGTATCTTTTGAAATAAAATTCAGAATGCTAAATAAAATCTATAGGATGTTACATGAAATAGTTCCTTTTTAACGTATTCTCCACCCAAAACACATGTCAATACATCTTTTTACATTCAAGTCATGTTTGCCTTTCCTTCCTCAAATATGCTTTCTCTTTATGTCTCAGGTCTTTAATACATGAATGTTTTATAAGTCAGAAAACATCTTACCATCATCCTCACCACTAAAATAAATTATCAAATGCATCCAATGTCTTTACTTCATTGTCAACTTTTATCTTCAAGTGAACTCATGGCTGTCGCAAACGTTACTATGGTGAAAGCTTTTGTTTGCTTGGTGCATATGATCACAAAATAATGTAAAGCTGCCAAATGGTTAAATTTGTTGCTACTTGGCTTAAAAATTCATATAAGCCTCCCTCAACCATAAAAAATGAAAATGCATCTCCACACACAAAAATGTTATTCATTGAAATATATTTTTTTTCTGGGCATAGTGGTACATGCCTGCAATTCCAGTGGCTTGGGAGGCTGAGGAAAGAGGATTGAAAGTCGTAGGCCAGCTTCATCAACTTAATGAGGCCCTAAGCAACTTGGTGAGACCTTGTCTCAAAATAAAAAATAAAAATAAAAAAAGGCTGGGGATGTGGCTCTGTGTTTTAGGATTCCTGGGTTCAATACTGAGTAATAGAAAAATAAAATAATGTTTTCGAACAAGTGGTAGATTTTCAATATATATATTTCCCCATCAATTATGTTCCCATTAATCTCTACAGACTTTCTTCTAATCAAATTGATGTTCTTTGTGAGTTCATCCATTGTTTCATCTTGAATTAAATTTTATTTATATTTAAAATGACAACTATTTCATTGGAAAAAGTCAAGGGATAAGTGGGTTGTTTCTCACATGCTATAGACTCTCACTGTTTTATATTTATCAAGTGTTTTTTTTAGTAAATTATACTCTAATTGCTTATACTTTTATAACAATTTCTAGAGACTAAGTTGTTTGCTATTATAATTTCCACCAGTGATGACTGTTTAATTGGGCATTGTGGCCAAGGAGCTCCCCACACTGCACACCACCATTCTAGAAGTACTTCTCTCTAAGATGTTCAAACTTGACTTATATTATAGCATCTTAATTTTAAATACTTGTAAAATATGAGGTTCTCCACCTCAGCTTTCATATCTGCAGTGGCAGAGTCTCCAATGAGGACAGAGTGAACTAATTTAATGTTTGTTTAGAAATATCAAATGACATAAATAGCATTCAAGTAAAAATTTTATATTTATTCTTTGTAGACTATGTTTTTTTTATATTCTGAGAAAACATGTTTAATACTAAACAGGGAAATGCTTATAATAAAAAAAAACTATCACAGAGGACAGGTCAGAATCTTTATTTCACAGCTGATAGTCTTTTACTTAACATGTAGATTATCTTTGTTGAATCGAATTATTTTACTCTCATTAAGAGGAAGAAAAATGAACCAGAGAGTAACAAAATGCTTTTGGAAAGAAGCTCTTATGACCCTTGGCAACAGATCTTAGAAATCATTCAAGCAGTATATAGTTTCAAGTGCACAAACAAAAGTCATATTCTTGAATTGTTTCATAACATTATGATTATGAATATTCACTGTAGAAACAAACCTAAGAATCAGGATATAAAGGAAATAAGAGCCCCCAACAGATAAAAACATGGATAATTTTTGGGTTTGGAGGTGCAAGAATCTTGAAATTAAAATGGCATAGTGGAACCAGTTTTTACTATGGTTTGGCAAAGCAGAATATCAAATTTTAAAGACTTTTGAGGCATTCTCTAGTAAACATAGCTGTTCTTAAATAACATAAACTTATAAAATAAACTATTTGAAAGTAACTAAAATAATTACTCAAATCTCATCACTTCCACAGTCTTATTAGATTGTTTACTTTGTATCAGCATGGCAAAAATACTGTATATGCTATAACTCTGTACTCAGCAACATAGTGTTGGTAATTTGAAACTGGACACTGTTGAAGTATTTACACCACAGAAATCAGTAAACACTACAAATAGAAGCTTTATGTTTTTTTCAGTGAGCTGTTAAAAAAATATACCAACACACTACACACACACATACACACACACACACACACACAAATAGAAATAAAGATTCAGATATGGGTAACACAGATACATAGAGATAAAGAGATGTATAAGTTCAGTAGCTTTACCAGCAAGATATATGCATATAAACTGAAAAATTTTCAGCAATATATTTTTCAATAAAAATAAACAAAGCTGGGCTGAGGTTGTGGCTCAGCTGTAGAGCACTTGCCTCGCATGTGTGAGGCTCTGGATTCAATCCTCAGCACCATATAAAAATAAATAAACAAAATAAAGGTATTGTGTCCATTTGCAACTGAAAAAAAATAAAAATAAACAAAGCCAAAATAAAAAATAAAGCCTTTTTATAAATAAACTCAGATATAAGCATAAAATGAACCAGTAAAGACAATTGTGACAGAATAAACTAATCTTTGTCTATGGCTCTCTACACAGAGTTGTTGTGAAATCCATTTATTTTACAACCATTTATTGAGTTACTGACCACTCTGTTATTTCCTATGCTACACAGAACAGTGAGCAAAAGCATAGTTGCTATTCTTAGAGAGCTCAAAGTACACAAGTGGATCTGGAATTCTATAAACTATATGACAAGAGATATCCATGGGGAATGAGCTAATATTTGCTGACAGTGTACTAAGTTACATATATTATATTAGAACATTTATGTGCATCATCTCAAATTCTAGCCTCTTATAGAACAGAAACAGATCCTAAAAATTATAACATGTTTTGGAAAGTAAAATCCCATTATAGTCTCTTCAACACTATTCATATCTTTATGCATATTGTAGTTGAGGAAAGCAAAAACCAAATACCAAATAAAGCTTTCAAATATAATATGAAATCCAGTTCTATACTCATAGGAGAATATGAAGTATGAGAAGGGTAAAAAGATACCAGAAGCTTTGGTTTAACAATTAAAATTACATTTTAGAAAATGGATCACTTATATTGTTTTGAGTATTCTGGGTTGAGCATATTATTTGTCATAAAATTTACTTTACAAAATTATGATAGTTATATCATATGCATTTCAAATTCATAATGCATTTTAAATGTATAATAATCAGAGAAATCTCATTATTTGATTTTATATAACACATATACAAACCTCATATATCTAAGTATAACACAAAGAAATTCTTTCCATTCCTAGTTAACTTGGGGTTAAAAACTTTAGTTTTAAACCCTTGAGAAAAATAATTAAATCTATATTTATATACGCTTATGCTCACTTTTGTTTATTTAATTTTGAAAAATTTATTTTACCAGATTTATCCTAGAGGCAATATATAAATAGTATAGTATTTGGGAATAGAACCTCTGAAGTTACAAAGCCTGGGATCAAATAAACTTATTGTTTTAGGTAATTTATGCTCCATTTTCCATTTCTGTATATGAGGTAGTATGCACTAATAATACCCACTTAGGTAGCATGACACATTTTAAGAATGTAACATGTACAATTTATAAGTAAACCAAATTCATTATATAGTATATACAAAATTGTGAAATATGCAAGTTAATGTTAGTGTACATCATTCTATTTTTTAAAAAACACCATAAATAGCATAAAATTATTGAGGAGAGGTTAACAGTAGATAAATTTCTTTTAAATGAGTTAGTAATATTCATATTTGTTGCATACTTTTCAATGAGAAGTTTTTCTCATTGGTAAGTGTACTTTTAGATAAGAAATAACAAGTGCCTTCTAAGATGTGAAGAAAAGGGATCCCTTGGTTTCTGTTGCTGGAAATGTAACTTAGAATGGCCATTACTAAAAACAGAATGGATGTTCCTCAAAAAAAATAAAAATAAAATTACCATATGATACAGCAACTCACTACCTGGAATCTTGAAGATAAACACTTTCATGTTCATTGCCACATTATTCACAGTAGCCAAGATATGGAAACAACTTAATTAGTTTTTGGTAGATAGCTGGGTAAGAAATTATGGTCTATATATTTATCTTTCTATCTACCCACCTGCCTACCCACTTACCTATCCACTATGAACTATATTTAGCCATAAAAAGAAGGAAATCTTGCCATTTTAGATGGCATAAATTTTGGGAGACATTATTCTAAATGAAACTAGCCAAATATTGCATGATATCACTTATGTGTGGAATCTAAAATATTTGAACCCAGAAGTACAGGAGAGAATACTGGTTTCCAGGGGCTGGGGGAGAAAAATGGGAGATATTGGTAAAAGAGTACAGATTTTGTCTTATGAGAATACATTCTAGACATCTAATACAAAGCATAGTATTTCTAGTTAACACTAATGTATGTATACTTGGAAGTTGCTAAGGGAATACATGTTAAGTATTTATATCACTAAAATGTGGTGACAACTGAAGGATATGTAAACTAACATGATAATAGAAATCATTACAAAAGGGTATGATATTAAAAATACCATGTTGGATATCTTAGATACATATAATTTTAAAGTGTCAATCATACATCAATAGAAAATAAAATTTAAAAGTGTCTCTACATATCTTGATATCATGCAACAACATAACAACAGCTACAAAAGGACTAACTGGTATTTAGAGCCACAATCATCTGGTGATCAAATGATTGTCACTATTGTTCATTGTTGTTAAGTTACTTTTTTATTTGTACAACAGAAAAATAGTTCCCATATTTCTTATAATCTTGTTTTATCCTAAAACACAGAGATAGAATGGATGGCATAAATTACCTAGGTTAGTCTCACATATCTCAATTATTAAAATTTATTAGAGTATCTGCAAAAATGAAAATAATTTTCTTCTATGAAGACCATTGTATTGTGACACATTATTAATCCTGAGAACTATTAAGAATATCTAAAAAATTCTGTCATTCATGTTTATTTGATGATTAAATTATTTAACATAACACCAAGTGTTTATTTGATGATTAAATTATTTAACATAACACCAAATGTGGACCGTAGACTCAATAAATGATTCTTTAAAATATTTTATAAACATATGTGATGTCTCAGCTGTAAAACATCACTGATGTTGGGCATATAAGCTACTTTAGACAAAGGTGTTGTAACCATAATTTCAATATCTTGCTTATGTTCTTTCCCCATTACAACAGAGCAAAGGAGGGCATGTACTATAGTTTCTTGTGAGGATAGGGCAATCGTCACCTTGAATGTTGCAGATAGCTGGGTTTGAGAGAAAAAAATGAACATGGTAAAGCATTCAATGGCACTTAGACCATCTGTCCAGAAGTGACACAGGTCACTTACATTCTCATTTCAATGATGAAGCATGTCACATAGCCAGACCTAATTTTAAGGAAGTAAAACAGTGATTCCATATACCAGGAAAGAGCAAGAGGCAGCATATCTTCAAACAGTGGTTATGGGGGGCTGGGGCTGGGGCTCAGTGGCAAAGCACTTGCCTAGCATACCTGAGGCACTGGGTTTGATCTTTAGCACTTCATAAAAATAAACAAATAAAATAAAGTCATGCTATCCATCTACAAATAAAAAATAAAACTAAAAATAGTGTTTATGACCACCATCTTGATCTTTTTTTTACTAGATAGCTATCTTAACAAAATATATTTTATAATAAGAACTGATAGTAGATAATTTAAATTCAGATGTTAATTTAACATGAAATAAAATATTTTATTTATTTTAATAGGAAATTAGTCTTTATAAGCAAAGATTATATATTTTTTTCTATTTTCTTTTTCTTTCTTCCTTTTTTTTGGTACCAGGGATAGAATTTAGGGACACAACCACTGAGCACCATCCCCAGGGCTTTTTTGTGTTTTGTTAAGAGATAGGGTCACACTGAGTTGCTTTAGGCTTCACTAAGTTGCTGAGGCTGGCTTTGAACTCACAATCCTCCTGTCTCAGCCTCTTGAGCCTCTGGGATTACAGGTGTGTGCCACCACGCCCAGCTTATAACTTTTTTCTTGACAGCAAATGTTTACTATTTTATTCTATAATTGAAAACTAGGATGGAAGAAAATATGAATGACAGATCTGGAGATAGAGAGATATAGGTAAAATTCCTGGATTTTTCTTTTGGTACTTGTAGGAATTTGGATAATACTTTTGATTTGACCAGCTTCAAATTTCCTTGGGAAGATAGGATTAATACCATTTAAATAGGTTATTGTGATGATTAAATGAGCTAATAATCTGTAAAATTTATCTCCTACTTCTTTCCTCCTTAGATCCTTCTGAAAATAAATTTCATGAGGAGCTATAACTTTTAAAAAGGACCTTTCAATCTTTGAGCAGATTATAGGGAAAGCCTAGTGAGGAAAAAGGGGGTAGACAGTTGCTTTAGTTCTCCAAGTAGGCACAAGTGCCTTAAAATGAAAGACCCAAGGAAGGTACAGTTAGGAATGAATAGGTAAAGAACAGGGAAAGGAAAAGTTTAGGATGGATACCTGGGACATATTCTTATAGCCTGAAAATCAGTGGATATTTTACAATGTCAATTGCATATACTGTTGATATTTTCTTCATGATATTTTCACTTATATTTTGAATAAATGTTAAAGATGTAAAAATATTTCTTTTTGGATTTTGACTTGCTACAGTTTCCCATTACCTTGGATGCTTTTGATGATTGTTTAACTTTAATTAAATTAAACAAATGTTACAATGTTATAAATTACCCATAACCAATCCTACAGGGTGTGAGTTTTTTCTTATGCTGAATTCTGAAACTGTACACATTGTAGATAGCTAAAAAGAGATAGGAGTACTAATCAAAAACATGAAGAATGGTTTGGTTGTGGCCATTTCTTAACAATAAACTCCTTTGACAGAATAAATATCTATTTAAAGTGCTACCTATATATTCCCCTGGAAACAGTCATTTTGAATGACTATATAGTGTCATTTATAAATCAATAAAATTGTAACCATTTGCTTTTTGTGGTAAAGAAATCATGTAATATTTTATTGCAAAAGATATGCAAATTTGTACGCATTAGCTATGACCAAGCACAATATTCAATCAATAACCCTTGTGCTAGTTTAAAGTATCACTGGCAAAGGTCAATATTCTGTTTTTAATGAGAAAACATAATTCCAATAAAGGCATACAACTCCCAAATGTCTATGTCAACATGAACTGGAAAAATGTTCTGGCTCATCCTCGCCTAAAGTCCTCCTGTTTTGTTTTGTTTTTCTGATAAAGGATATTGATATGAGGCTATCTGTGGAGATGACTATTTAAAACTGAGATGTCTGAATGGGAAATGGAGGAAAGGAAGAGGAGATAGGACAAGGAAAGACAGTAGAATGAATCTGACATAATTTTCCTATGCATATAAATGAAAACATTACAGTGAATCCAACAATCACGTACATCCATAAGAATGGAGGTTTTAACTAGAATAAGATATATTCTATGCTTGTATAATAATATCAAAATGGATTCTACTGTCATGTGTAACTAAACAGAATGGTGACGAATTAACTTCTATTGTTTGTAAGCCAATCAGTTATGGTATTTTTGTAATACCAGCACCAAAAGACAGATACTGGGTTTGGTAAGACTTGGCAGTAATTATTGTTACCTTAATTTAATACCTATCAATTTATATAACTTAATCAATGAAATCCAGACATAATCTTCATGTGCAGTTAGCGTACACAATCAAATATTTCTAAGATGTAGAACCAGTCGTGTTGCTATTGTGGCTTCAGGGATAATGTCTTTCTTAGAGAGCAAACAGACTAATTAACAAGGAATAACAATGTACTATCTATATATTCCCTGTCCTTAACAACTTCACATGAAATTAAAGGTAAAATTTGCCAAAAGCAAAGCAGGAGGATAAAAAGCCCTTATCACCAGGCCACCAACATCATTCAAGACCAAGTACACTTATCTTAGGAAGAAACACAACTTTCCTTTAAAGTAGTACTATTTGTAAAAATTGGCATTAATTTCACTTTCCAGAAAAGGTTCCTTGGAAATGTACTTCCTAATATTTCATCTTAATTTTGCAAGAGACTCCTCACTTTAGTATTTGGGGACATTGCCCATGACCCAACAGACAGAATGAGGTGCCCCTCTCTATATATTTTATTAATTATATTTCTGGGTATATTTTTTCTTCTAAGAAAATGCACCCAGCTTTAATGATACTAAGATCTTGTGAAAGACATTTTCTTTCTTAAATTGGAACATTTAATTCCATTTAGATTTCACAAAATTATGCTGTAAGGTTTTACTTTTTCCCTGATTACAAGAGAATATTTGTGTTTCAGTCCATTTGTGCTTCTAAAACAAACAAACAAAAAAGAAAGGTATTTTATAAGCAACAGAAAATTATTCCCCACAGTTTTTGGAGGCTAAACTTGAAGATGAAGACACTAGCAGTCTTGGCATTTGGTAAGGGTATGATCTCTGCTTCTAAGATCATGCCTTGAATGGTGTCTTCCAGAGGGAAGGGATGCTGTCCTCACATGGTAGAAGGGATGGGATGATAGTTCTCTCTAACCCTTTTATGAAGATGTTAATCCCATTCATAAGGGCCTCACATTTCAATACTATCATATTGACAAGTAACTTTTAACAAATAAAATTTTGGACACACATTGAAATCATAGCAATTTGTAAGATAATTTTAAAATATTACACCAAATTTTACTATATAAGAGATTAAGTTGTAATAGTTTGGAAATTTTCTTTTAATATCGATTTTCTACCTATGTATTTAAAATAAATACATTTGCTACACTTTATATATAAGTCAGATGAATGTATGGTCTTTTTTTCACCTGAGTATTCTCAAAACATCATTTTAATAATTGCATATTCCATTACAATGATATATCAAGATTTGTCTAACTGATCCCTAATTTTCCAGGTCCTTCATTCTTTCCTTTTTTATTCTATTAAAAATAACATTGTAAAGAACAACTTTGTCTGTAATAGTTAATCATATCCTGGAGAAGAGTCTGAGAAGATAAATTGCTGGGTCAAAGGATCAAATATGCTGTTTATACATAGTGCCAGGTTACTTTCAAAACACATTAGATTTGTAGTCCCACCACTGGACATGTCCACTTCACTGACTCTTCTGCTCTATTGATCAGTTCCAATTTGACAGGCAAAATATCTACTTCATTTAGTTCTACTAATTGTTTGAATATGTTCATATTTATTTGCATTAATATATTTTTTGGTTGCTATTTATTCCCTTTATACTTTGCAGTTTTCTATGATGATATTAGTAGTGTTATACATTTTTTTTAAAGAATTTACTTCTTAGAGAAGTTTTAGATCACAGCAAAATTGAGAGGAACATACATAGATTTTTTCAAATGACCCTGCCCCCACACATTTATAGCTTCCTTTATTATCAACATTCCACACCAGAGTGGGGCATTTGTTACAAAACATGGACCTCATTATGACCTAAATCCATACATTATACTAAAAGTTAACTCTTAGTATTGTATATTCTATGTTTGTGTACAAATATAAAATAAAATATACCTAACATTAGAGTATCTATTTTATTACTCTACCTTTGTATTGTTCCTATTCATCTGTACTTCCCCAACCCCTGGCACTACTAATGCTTCTTACTGTTTCCATAGTTTCTCCTTTTCCAAAACATTACATAGTTGGAATTCTAAAGTATGTAGCTTTTTCTGATTGGCATATGTTACTTAGTACTCTGCATGTAAGGTTCTTCAATGTCTTTTCATGGCTTGATAACCATTTTAATTTATTGTAGAGTAATATTCAATTGTCTGTATTTTTATTAAATATTTATTTTTTACTTGTAATTGGACACAAAATACCTTTATTTTATTTATTTATTTTCATGTGGTGCTGAGGATTGAACCCAGGGCCTTGCATGTGCTAGGCAATCACTCTACCACTGAGCCACAACCCAGCCCCAATTGTCTGTGTTTATTAGTTTATTTATCCATTCACTTACTGAATGATACCTTGGTTTCTTCCAATTTGGGAATTGTGAAAAAAAGCTGCTATAAACATTCTTCAGTCCACTTTCTTGTTGACAAATTTCAACTCCTTCAGCACTATTCATTTTTGTATTTAAGTTATGTGATAAGTAAAATTAGGCAAAATAAACTAAAGATGGAAGTGAATTTCAACAAAGAATCATGTTTTAACATCTTCAAAGATTAAAATGATAAAATAATGCCAAGATTTGAAGAGAATATTTAGGTTGGCACAGTCTCTTCAGTAATCTGTATATGGAATAAGGGGAATTAAAATGGACTATTTAGATATTTAATCTCTTTTTTAGTGTCTGTGTACTTATTTTAAATTGATTTGATATCCTTTGTTTCTTCGCTTTTTTCAATGCAATTTTATTATAATAAATTGATTATAATTTCTTCATTAAATTAGTAAATTGTTTTGCAAAGACTTATTAAAATATTAAATTCCTCTCACATTTATGAATGAATTTTAGTATGGTAATCAAAAAACAGGGCTGGGTTGTGGTTCAGCGGTAGAGTGCTCACCTAATATGTGCAAGGTGCTGGATTTGATCTTCAGCACCACACAAAGATAAATAAATAAAATAAAGTTATTGTGTCCAACTATAACTAAAAAATATTTTTAAAAACCAATACAAAATAATATTCTGTTTTATACCTATTTATAATAGACACTGAGACATCAATAGATTATCTCTTCAACAATTAGAAATCCATAGCACGTTTAGGAAACCAAAGGAGGATGTATCACAAATGTATATTAAAGAGTTTTCTCTTTTTATTTAGTCCTATAAGAAAAGCCTACTGTGGCATTTTTGTCAAGGATGAAAATGATGAATTCTTAGCAATAATTTGAGAACACACCTTTTTCAACATGTCTGGGGGATAAAAATCTATTGGGTCAAAGTTTATACACAAGGCAAAATTGTAGAACTCTGTCCAAATGCCCCTTTTGTAAACTTGAAAATATAATATGGAATCTAGTGAGGAAGGGATACAGAGTAGCTCTTTTTTTGGACTATAATACAAACACATTTTCTAAGAACTAGGCCCTGGGGATCATAATCAACTAGCCTGAGCCACACACAATGAATAGGTATTTCTGACTGGCACTTTTTAGCTGTAAGGCATGACATAGAATTGAGATGAGAGAGCTAAAAAAGGCCATAGAGATAAGTATCCAGCTTAACCTTTCTCCCCATGGAGGAATGTCCTCCCTTACCATCATTGTGACAGATGGTCATTTAACTCCTGCTTGAATATTTACCATGTTAAGAAACTCTTGCTTCATAATACATATGTGCCATTTATGTAGACTATTTTAATGCATTTATTTATTGAGGTCTGAGGGTACATGAATTAAAAAAAGTTGTGGTTGGTGACCTCACTGAGTTTCCATTTTATAACAAGGGATAGAAATATAAATGATTTAATATGCTCTAGAGTCCCAATACAGCCCAAAATTTGAAACTTTGGCTAAAATAAGGAGTATTTGACACTGATATTTGCAACAAGTTTTACAGAGGCCACACCATCTGATTAAGAAATAAACGGGAATTGCCATTAAAATAATGTCAGAAGCAAGGCTGTGGTAAGTGTGTGGGACATGGAGAGGGGAGGCAAGTGGCATAGGTGCTTGTAAACTCCTACTATGTTCGGTTGGAAGACAGCAGATTCCATGTGAATGGATCATATGATTATGGGTGTAACTCTGAAAAATGAAGCTGGAGAAGTAAGAAGGGACAAACAATAGAAAGTCTCAATTATTTTTAAGGAATGAGGACCCAGAATCTGTCTTTGTAATAATGAATACAGACATAACATAAAGGAGATATTAACATCAGAGACTATTTTTAATTTAAAAAAAAGAAAGAAAAAGGAAGAAATGTATCAGGAAGTTCATCAAAATAGAGGAAAGATAAGTAGACTAGATGAAGGGGACTGAGGAAGAAGAAAGAGGAACAGGAAAAGGGAAGAACAGTGGAATAAATCTGACCTAACTTTCTTATGTGCAGGCATGGATGTGATATGGTGGGTCCCTGCACCAAGTATATCCACAAGAAACTAATTTTTTAAAAAATTAGACTGTAAATGGATTGAAGAGGGATTGGTAGAGAGGAGCAGGGAAGTGGTGGGAACTAAATTGGATCGGGTTGTGTTCCACACTTTTGTAATAATGTCAAGGAATGTCCTGGTGTATAAAACTGAAAAGAATAAATTAAAAAAGAAAAAGCTGGGCACATACCTGTAATCCAAGCAGCTGGGAAGGCTGATGCAGGAAGATCATGAGTTTGAGGCTAGCCTCAGCCACTTATTGAGGCCCTAAGTAACTTAGAGAGACCCTATCACTAAATAAAATATAAAAAATACTGGGGGGTATAGCTCAGTGGTTAAGCACTCTTGGGTTCAATCCCTGATACCCACTTTCCCCAAATAAGACTACAGCACCAGATTGTCTAAGTCAGAATATGCCACTAAATAATCAGTGACTTTATACAAGATTTTTATACCCTATATGCCTCATTTACTTATTTGTAAAATGGAGATCCTAATAATATTTAGTTCACTGCATTACTATAGGGATCATTTGATATAATTTTTGGAAAGTGCTTAAGATATTTTTAATGAAAACATTCATTAAATAGATTCTAAATATGTATGGGAGCAAAGAGCATCCAAATGCTGAACTCTAAAATCTAAATGTGAGAGATGGGAAGAATACATTATCACTACAATTCTAGAAAGATTTAGATATTAGACAGTTCCTTCTTATGTTGAACCTGAATTTTCTTCTATCATAGAAAAAAATCAGTTTATATTCCCTGACCCTAGTTCTATCTACCTCTTGATAAACTTACATATAACACAAATTCAGGTATTAAATGCCTTCTAGATTATATAGCTTTCTTAATTTTTGCAAAATATTGTAAAACAAAAGCTTTGACATTTCACTCATGGATAGTCTTCAGAAAGAGAATAAGATCAGAAATATCTACCGAAAGTATTTTTGGTCCAAAGAGACACCAAAGGCAGCACAGCAAGCAGAATTTCTAATGTCAGGAAGTACACAGAGCCACAGGCAGAAATTAAAGACAGATAAGAACAATTCCTTCTCTTACATCATTTACAAAGTGTAATAATCTGTACATGTACCAAAATTTTAAATATAATTGTTAAAATGTGAGGCAAAAATGAAATATAAATCCAAATTTATCCAACACATCATAACACTTGGCTATTACCACATTCATAAAGTGAACATTTTGTCTTTTCTCTGATATGTCCAGTTTATAATTGATATATACTGTCATTTGTTATAAATAAAACCACAACCTATTCATGATATTCAAGTAAACCATTATCTTTGGAAGTTGCTCCATGCAAAATGTTGTTCTAAAGACTAAGACATTAAAAGTTGCAAAACCACAATGGACTTCCACCCTGCCTTCCTACAAGTCCTTTTTTTACTTCGCTAACTCATATTCCCTTGCCCATCCTTGGCATTTTCCAAATAAATATCACATTCCAAGGTCATAAACATGTAAATAGGCTGAAATTTGGAAACATTTTGATATGCAAAAATAAATTTTATTCCTAAAATAATTCTTTTGACTCAATAATCAATCAATTTAAGTACAATAAAAATGGATTTAAATGAAACCCAGGAATTAATATATTGAGTTAAACCAAGTTTTTGCTCTGAAAATCCTTTCTACAGATATTCACAAGTTTCTCCTTAAAGGAAAAATCCAGTTATATTTTTGGGCACATTTACAACAATCTGTTAGCAGAACTAGGTCTTAAAGGCTCTTAGCATTTGCTTATTCTTCAAAAATTCAATTTAGAAATCCTTCTTCATTTTTTCTTTATGTCCTTTCTATAAATGGTGAGCATACATATAGAAATTAGTAAGAACCAGTTCATTGTATTATCTGCTTTTTATTAGTATTGGGGGAGGATTTATGATATGTTAATTTGAGGAGATTCTAATATTTTATTAAATGCTACAAGACTATTACATGTAGCTTAGTCTCACAGCAGGGATATCCATACACTGTGCTATTAGTGCTTAGGACGTCAGCCATCACGAACCAATATTAGCTTAAAAGAAAGATATCTTTGGTATAAACAAACATGTGGGACTACAGAGTCAGTAAACATTTTATAGACAAAAAGAGAAATCTAATGACATTCATTTGGCCTTTGCAGAAGATGCATTTGGGGCATTTTTCATTTTGTAAAGGAGAACTGAATCCAAACATTGTTCATAAGGGAGCACTAAAGCTCTAACAGTACATAATAGAGCCAAGTCAGACTTTTTAATATTTATATGTTCTTTTAGGGAAATTGTTCTGGTTCCTGCAGATGATTAATAATACCTGCTGCATTTGCATAATTTAGGGCTTTAAATAATTAACAGTATTATAATTATATTCATAATTCTTTATCAATTGAAGTTAATAACTTTGGTCTGCTGTAATGTGCTATGTTATTGAACTAAAATCTGTACTTCAAAACAATGATTCCAGTTAATATTAGCAACACATATTATATATCTAACCCTTTTGTTATATGCCCAAGTCAATTATGATAAATTGAGCATATGGTTTAAATCCCTTAATATTAATGAGAATAAAGGCATTCTAAAATTTAGAAATCTATATTTAATCACAAATTTAAATAAGTATTTATATATAGGTAATCCCTGAGGCATTAATATATATATATATATCTATATCTACCTATTCATAAATATAAATATACAGATTTTTTGCACATAGAAAAATTTTTAGGATAGATGCCAGGTAGTAAATAGAACATGTTTAAAAATAACAGGATGTATAAGGTGGGATAAAACCTACCAGTAGGTAGGTCACTAAATGGCCTTTTGCAAAGAGACATATTTACTTCAATAACTAAGCAATTTTTCCAAAGAATATCATTTTTTACTGTAAATGTATGATATGACTATATTATTACAGTAAAAGTCTAAGTGATATACAACTATATAGTGAGTCTTCAATTTCTATATCTCACTTTTACTTCAATTAACAATGAAGTATGAAAGTATTTAGAGTAATGGTTTAGTTTATTCATTTATTAGCTATAATTGGCCTATCCATGACTGGAATACAAAATGCATTTAATATTTTGAAGTGAATATACTGAAAATTAGTATGCATGTTTGTGGGGAAACAAAGCTAAGATGAAGGTATCTCTTTCTATTGAGTTAAAATAACAATAAAAGCTTTCCTTTCAAAGAGTTTATATGAAGAAATAGCTTGAATTTGGGACTGGGGTTGTGACTTAGTGGTAGAATACTTGCCTGGTATTTGTGATTCACTGTTTTTGATTCTCAGCACCGCATGTAAATAAATGAATAAAATAAAGGTCCATTAACATCTAAAAATATTTTTTAAAAAGAAATAGCTTGGATTTTTCCTGTATATATCAATTTTATTAAGAAGTTATTTTCAATAGAAAAATAATTTACTCCATAAAAACTATACTTAAAAATGCATGAGCCTATTTTAGCTGTCTAATGGTTTTATAATATTTTTGTTGAAGTGACTTCATAAGTACAAAGTCTTAATTGGTTATCACAAAAGACTAAATATTTTATATCAATGAATTACATTAAAAATATAACCTGCCATAACTACAATATTCTAGTAGATTTTAGATAATCTGAGTCAATTTAATTCTCTTATCAAGAGTTTATGACTAGAAAACTAGCAACCATTGTGTTCTGAAAGAACATATAAGGTCTATATTAACATTGTGAACCAGTGATTAAGTAAATATATTCTTTCTTCCAAGAAAAGTTCATTTCTTTAAAATCTTACAATAACTGCAAAAAAATAAGACACAAAAAAACAAGAATGGGTCCCCACCTGCCCACTTCAGGTGACTGTGTGGGACCACGTGAAACAGTGGCTTGCTGGAACGGGCAGGCCACACGTCAGCACACATGTTCCTCCCTTAGTGGGAAGCCACAGATCTGTGGCCCACAGAAAAGTTCATTTCTTTAAAATTTACAATGCAGAGAATATCACAAAGACTATTTTTTAAAATTAAGTTATCTCCTGATTTTTATTTTTAGCATAAATAGTGAATTAAGAAATTATCCAGGGGCTGTGGATGTAGCCTAGTAGCAGAGCGCTTGCCCAGCATGAGTGAGGCACTGGGTTCATTCCTCAGCACCACATATAAATAAATAAATAAATAAATAAACAAATAAATAAATAAATAAATAAATAAAAAGGAATTCTGTCCATCTACAACTACAATTTTTTTAAAAAGAGAATCATTTTTTTTCAGTTGTTGATGAACCTTTATTTACTTATTTATATGTGGTGCTGAGAATTGAACCCAGTGCCTCACATGTGCAAGGCAAGTGCTCTACTGCTGAGCTACAACTCCAGCCCCCAAAATAATTTTTTAAAAAAGAAATTATCCATATTAGTTTTGCATCCTATGAATGGTCCTATGAATATAAAAAAGGAGTAGTTTTTCATTTGTTGCCTCTAAATTAGCAAGCCACATAAATTCAAACCAAAAATAAACATTAGAGGTCTAGGTTTATGATATTAATTTGACTGAAATTTTAATTCAAAGATCTCAAGATGTTCTAAATACATTTCAATGCGTTTATCATTGTAATGTTGACAATGTTTGACACAGGGTCTGGATAAATGGCAAGGAGAAGAACTTTTATGTTTCAAGCACTTAAAAAAATAAAACTTAAAGGATTTTGAAGAGGAGCAAACAAATGGAAGAAAGGAATTTTGTTCCTCTGTCACAAATATTTTTAATACTAGACCAACATAAATCTTTACAACTTTATAAGTATACATATGCGATATACATATAATTGTATATGCATGCATGTTAACAATATACCTATATACATATACTTCATAATATTCATGCACATATATGTGCATATATATACACACATTCATATTACTTGTGCACATCTTCATGTATACTTATGAACATACACTAATATACACATACACACACAAATTCCCGATCCTACCACAGATATTTCTGAGAAAGTCATAGTAAATTTAAGAAAGCAATCATGTAAAAAATAGATTTTCAAACATTTGAGAAGGCTGTGGAAGTAATCAATCTTAATTACATAAAAAAGTCATAGTGCAATAGCAAACCAAATGAATGTTATGTCTGACAGTTAAACCAAATTTTGTAGTGAAATGACATGAATTGTAAGGTTAATTTTTTAAATCTTTTTATTTTCTGTGTTCACAATATTGTCACATACTATGGACTAAATTGTACAGGAAATTTCTTGAAAGCATATTTTTGAGAAGAAATAGAAGTTTCTGAAATGTATCAGCAACATTACTTATTGTCCACTCACTCCTACATGTAGGGCTGTTTTAAATATAGACACATGAAAAGAATAAGCCAATAAATACAATGTAAATACCCATTTGCCAAATTGTTTAGGCACTTGGGGGTTAGGGATTTTTAAATCTTATCATGGCTGGCATAATAACACACACACACACAAATAAGAAGAATAACATACAAAATAGATGATCAAGAAAAATAATTCATAGTGGAATATAAGAAAAACAGTACAGAGGAAGACCACTTAAATTGAGAAAAAAAATGATAAGAAAATTAGAGATGAAAAAGTATAAGTATTTATCAGGAAAAGGAATTATTCCTCATAGCACCTATGTGACATTAATTTTAAAAATATAAAATTGTATCATTTTAACTTCATGACACTCCTGGTACTGGTCATTTAATTTTTATACAATAGAATAAAAAAGAATAAATAATGTATAGCTGGGAGTTTTACTAATGTATAACTTCATTCACTTCTTAGAAACCTGTTAAACTGGGGAATTTTAATGTCACTGTGAGTTTTCAGTACTATTGGAAAATGTGAACTATGCACAGTACAAGTGACTTGGGAGGAAGTGTGACAACCATATAAAATTGATTCTTGGTATTCACTCTAGTTAAGTTCTAAAAATCACTTGGAACATTGAATTAGTGAATACTGAAGCACTCCTCCCAGGGGAAATAACAGTGTTAGGTTCCTGCAATCCTCTAGTCACAACATTTTTGTGAAAGAATCAATATATAATCTTGTTTTATGTGTGTTTCTGCTTAAAGACACCTATTGAATATATATATATTTTGTTGATCCATTAGCACTGATGGCACAGCCAACTACACTAACTCTTATACCTGAAGGAAGCTTATTTAACACCCTTTTTTTTTCCTCAAAAAGGCACATTACAGACTTATTGAGCTTAGGAGTACTAGACAACAGTTCATCACTGTCTTTGGGGACTCCTTTCAAAAACCAAAATCACAAACAAAAAGCACAAAGAATATGGGTACATTAATTAGCCTATGAAAAGCACATTTGTTTACACTAGAAGACCTGAGACAAGAAGGCAGAATATTGCTTTGTTTGACCTCAGCAGGGGAACGTGCATTTTGGATGATTCAAATTTTTAACCATACTGTTTGTAGCCATGAGTGGCTGTGAACATGCTGTGAGTGTTGATTTGGGGGCTACAAATAAATTTTGGCAAGTTGGCAAATTCACAAACATTGACTGTGAATGATGAGAACTGTCTGTATAAATTTTCAATACACTTATTGAGTGAATCCTTTTTATGAAACACTTTAGTTTTTAGTTGCAAATGGTTACTGCCTTTCATCTTTCATGGTTGTGAGATTTTTACAGAAAATTAAACTATACTTATGTATACTGTTGAGTTTCTCTAGGTACCCTTTTGAATGATCTCAGCGGAGATTAACTGCAGGGCCAAATTGTATACTAAGATTGTAATATCCTAGCTTTGCCAAGCATTATGGTTCAGAAATATTGTTAGTTAAGGTGTACTGTAATTTTAAGGAAAACATTTTTTTTAGTTCTTTTTTTTTTCTTAGTTGTTGCTGGACCTTTTTTATTTACTTATATGTAGTGCTAAGAAATTGAACTCAGTGCCTCATGCATGCTAGGCAAGCACTCCACCACTGAGCCACAACCCCAGTACTCAAGGAAAATATTTAAAAATTTCTACCTACCAAATAACTAGGATAAGGAAAAGTGAAAGATACTTCCAAGAACATTCTTGTTAGCAACTGAAGAACTGTATTATTAATTCAGCCCCATACAGTGCTACTTAAAACTTCAGTGTCTTCTTGTTAAACAAAGTGGATGTAAGAAAAATGCAAAAGAATGTAATAAATGCAGTGACTACAGAGTTGAATTTCTAAAAAGTGGAGCTTGCAAATGGACTGTAGGTGTAATTTACTTTCAAATAGGTATGAAATCCAAATTTTAATAACAACTGTCAGTTCATATACCAAAACCTGTTCATCAATGAAATGAAACACCTACATATCCATCTGCCTTGATTATGTTTACCATGAATTTCATAATCTCAAGTCAAACCCAATGTATTCTATTCACAAATTTGTGAGCTGTCATTGGTGGAAGATAGGATCAAATGCAATACAACATTATATGTGTGTGTGTATATGAGTATATGCACGTGTGCATCTGAGGTTTTTTTTTTGTGTGTGTGTGCCTTGAGGTTAAGGTATGAAAGTAGTAATATAAGCATTAAAAAAGCTTGCTTTTAGATTACCCAAAGATATAAATATGTACACACATACATACCAATCCACTATTATCTGCCATGAATATATTCCTAGATCCCAAGTGGATACCTGAAACCACAGAGAGCAATTAACCCTGTATATGCCATGTTGTTGATATACATATATACCTATGATAAAGTGTAATTTAAATTAGGCACAGTAATAGTTTAACAATAGTAAAATAGAACACTTATAGTAATATACTGTAATAAAAGTTATGTAAATGTGGTTTCTTTCACTCTCTTAAAATATGTTACTATACTCACCCTTCTTTCTTATGTTTATGTGAGATGATTAGATGCTTCCATGATGAGATGAAGTGAGGTAAATGACATGGGCATTGTGATGTAGCTGTAGGCTACTCTGTGTTACTTGGATGTAAGCACTGTAATACTGTCATAGTTGATCTTTTAAAAACTGAGGCAGCTATTGACTAATATGCACTGGACAAAGGGATGATTCAGATCCTAGACAAGACAAAAAAAGACAGAACAAAATTTCACCACACTACTCTGACCAGTGTGCAAGAAAAACCCATGAAACTATGAATTGTTCATTTCTGGAATTTTCAATTAATATTTTTGGACTGCAGTTGACCATGGGTAATTGGAATGGTAAAAAGTAAAATTATGTATAAGGGTATAAGGAGGGAGTGCTGTAGTCATACACACACACATGCACACACACACGCACACAAACACACACTTATCGACTGCCTACTACTTACAATGGCTAATGATGTTTTAACTTAACAATCATACCAAGGTAATACATAGTCAGTAGAAATTACATATTTTGCAATTGGATCTTTTTCAGGCTAGCAATATATGATATGGTACCCTCTTGTAATGCTGGGCAATAGTAGTACACTAACTCCAGTTAGCCACATGATTACTAAACCACTGATACTTATGGTACAATGTGTTGCTAAGCTTTAATGTTTAGTAAGTTAAGTGTATTAAATGGCTTCAATTTATGATGGGCTTATCAGGATGTAACCCCCGTCAAAAACCAAGGAGTATCTATTCATATTCTACTGCATTGGTTTTCTGTTGCTCATATAACAAATTATCATGAATTTAGGGACTTAAATACTTCTTTATTATTTTTCTAAGAGTTTCTGATGTCAAAAATCTGACACTGAGTTAAGAGCAAGGTGTCATCAGGGTTTGTTTATTATGGAGACTCTAGGGAAGAATCCATTTCCTTGTCTTTTCTAGTTTCTAGAGGCCAAATAACATTCCTTAATTCATGATTCCTTTCCACTGTCTTCAAAGCCAATAGCCCACCATCTTCCAATTTATTTCACATCTAACACTCTACTTTTCATTTTCATATCTTCTTTGATTCTTTGAAGGATGTTTGATTTTCCTAGGCCTATTCAGTTAATTCAGATTTATCTCACCACCTTAAGGTCCTTAATTTAATCCTAAGTGCAAATCATTCTTCATGATTGTGCAATAAAATACTAACTTAGCAGTTAATATTTGAAACCCTACACATTCCAAAGAATGACCCGACTGGATTCTGGAAGACTACCTCTACATGCTTGGATTATCCTGATTGACAAGAGTGTTTTTGTTTATTTCAGGCCTTAGAGAATACCAAATGGTGTGATTGATGGTGTGATCCTTCAACTACACTTTATCAGTTTGAGCTCTGGAGATATTAGAGAATGAGTAACTAAGATTATCCACATGAGATGATAAGATGCTTCCATGATGAGATGAAGTGAGGTGAATGAATATTCTACTGCATTGGTACAGGTCTACATGAACAAACCCTATAAAATCATGGACACCAAGATTCAGGTAAGCTCTTGATGGCAGTATGTGGTTCAAGTTGGTACACATCATTTCTGGGAGAATTAATATATATATATATATATATCCATTGGGAGAGGACAATTAGAAGCTGGCACTTTGTCTCTTCAGGACTCTGGTTTTTGCAACTATTTCCTTTATTGATTTTAATCTATATATTTTTATTATAGTAAACTGTAACCATGAGTATAATAACTTTCATCAATTCTATGAGTTCTTCTTGTGAATTATTGAACATGAGAATGGTATTGAGGATTTCTAATTATACCATGTAAGGCAACATATTTATAAGTTCTCGGGAATAGAACATATATATCTTTGTGAAATCATCATTGTGCCTATACAATAATAAGGCAAATCATTATTTTGTATACAGTTCTTAAATTTGTTTGGTTAGAAAAGTAGTTTTAAAAATACTATAAAAAAGTTTAGAAAAAGTATTCTTTTTCTATATTTTTTAATATTTTTATTTATTTATTTTTATGTGGTGCTAAGGATTGAACCCAGTGCCTCACATGTATGAGGCAAGTGCTTTACCAATGAGTCACAGCCCTAGCCCTAGAAAACTTTCACTGAGACAATATTATGTCTTCTGAAGAGATTATATCAAGTGTTACATGATGTGCTACCTTTTCAAACTTCCCTTTCCTATATATAGAATGAAAATTAAAAGCAAAATTAAAATATTAAAAAGGCACATCATTTCCCATGTTGGTTATTTAATAAATGAGTATGCAATCAACTACTGCCTCATGATAAACAATGAAAAGAATACACAGTTTTCACATACAAGGACCAAAAGTAATTAAAGGAATTGAATACCGTGATTGGAACACCAGAAACTATGAAATATTTGTTCTACAAGCCAAACTCCTCCCTCTTCCCAATTTTCATATTTTTAATGATATAAAGATATTAATACCCTGTCTCAGTATCTAATTATATTAAATCTGAGTGAAAGGAAAAATAAATTATGTGAACATATGTTTGTATATATATGTATGTATATATATATGTATATACATCTACAACATGTACACACACACACACACAAGAAAAATCTATAGGTTTTATAGTTTTATGTTTTACATTTGTATCCATGATCTATTATGAGTTAATAATTGAATAATGTGTGAAGTCTAGGTAGTATTTTATTTTTCTGACTATGTATGTCCACTTTTTTCAGTACAACTTGTTAAAAATCATATATTTCCTCCACTGAAATTCTTTTATACCTTTGTAAAAATTATTTTTTAGTATATTCATTTATGTCCACTACTGGGCTCCCTATTTTATTCCATTGGTCTATGTGTCTGTTCCACCAAAATTATTACATTGTCTGGATTATTGTAGCTATATAGTAAGTCTTCATATTGAGTAGAGTGATTTATCTCATTTTACTTTTTTAAAACATTAAATCTTTCTTAAGCATTAAATTTTTCTTAAATATTAATCAATTTGGGGAGAACTGACATCTTTTTTATGCTGGTTCTTTCAATACATGAATGTGGTATATCTTCATTTTTCTGGAATTCATTTCTTTTATCAGCATTATAAGTCTCAGGATGCATATCCTATACATATTTTGTATTTTGGTTTACTTATTATATATTTGGTTTATTTTTACTTTAACATTTTATTTTTTGAAAAGATGTTTGTGTTTTTTTTAAGTCAAAATTTTTAAAAGAAATTTTAAGATTATCTAAAATTTCAAATCTCAAACTTCTTTTACCAATGGAAAAAAAATAAGCAATATATTCATTCTGAAAATTATTATTTTTCTTTGACAAGTGATTTACAATCTCACACACCACAACTTGGAAAACACACACAAAACAACAAAATAAACAAATCAAGGTCCTGGTTTGAGAATATTAAGAGCTCTAATTGCTTTTAGAGTGGTTATTTTTCTCATTTTCTAGAATATATGGTCTCAAAGAAGAGTAGCCAGAATGAGTCTTTGGAGTTCAATCATCAAGTGTGTGTGTGTGTGTGTGTGTGTGTGTGTGTGTGTGTGTGTACTCATCTTATTCTGCAAATACTGGCATATCTTTCCATAATATCTTGTTTATACTACAATATTTTACACTACAATATTTTAGATGTAAAAAATTTTAAGGTAATTACTATCATGGACAATAATAATTCCACCAAATAGTAACTAATTACCTTCTTTTATTCAGATTCCCATATATTGTAACAATTTAAAATATATCTATATTTCAATAAAATATATTACGTAATTATACTAAAAATAGATGGCTATAATAGAAACAGGTTTTACTTCTCATTTTCAATATTATATTTCATTTCAATCCTTCTTCCATTAGTTTGTTAGTTAAAAAGCATATTAAACAGCATTTGCAAAATTAATCATAATGCTGTTTAGAAAGGCACTATGCCATTGTCTCAGTTGTAAAGGAGTCTAACTAGCTTCCATCACACATATTTGATTCAGTGTAAATTTTATTACATATAGAAAATTATATTCATAGATAACTTACCAGTTATCTATTTCTTCACAATTCAGTGAATAGTATTAATAGTATAAAGATCTATTAATAGTATAAAGATCACATGGGATCAATAAATTTGCTTCAAAAGGGGACTTTTCTTCTCATTTTAATAGAGGAGTATACAGTTTTTTTTATTAGTTGATAAAATTATTTTTTATTTGTTTGTATTATGTATTTATTTTTATTTGGTGCTGAGGATTGAATCTAGTGCCTCACACATGCTAGGCAAACTCTCTACCACTGAGCCACAATCACACCCTGGAGTATACAGATTTAATATAATAAAATCATTATTCTATTCATCAAACATTCCTTATATTTCATGTTTCTTGGGCTACTCTGTTAAATGGGATGACAATAAGCCAGTATCGAGTGTATAGTTTCCACATTTACTTCCCCAATCTTAATGATTATCTTCCTTCAAGAATTAGAGAACTGGTCTTAACTCTTTTTAAAAATCTAATGATTCTCTTCTTAACATTCTCATGCAATTTACAAAATATTCCTAATACATTATCCTGGTTTCATTTTGAATAATGTTGTGGATTGAATCTTTGTGTTCTCCCAAAATTCATATATTTACTTTATGGAGGTGATTATGTCATGAGGGTGGAGCCCTCATGAATGAAATATGTGCCCTTATAAAAAAAAGACCTTATTCTTTACTGCATGTGAGGATACATTGAGAAGGCACCAACTGTGAACTAGGAAATGAGTCCTCACCAGACACTGATTTGCCAGTGTCTTAATCCTGAACTTTCCAAATTCCAGACCTGTAAACAATAAATTTCTGTTTTTTTAAAACAAGTTATCTAGGGCATTAATGGTATTCTTTATATCAGCCAAAAAGATGAAGACATATATGTTATTCAATGATAGTTATTTCATACAGAAGAATATTAAAAAATCAAAATTAATCCATCCATAATCAGAGAAAGGGAGGAAAGTAATAATGAACTGAGTATCATAAACAAAATATATTCAGGAATCCAAAATAAAATTTTACTAATTGAGTCCATGAACAATAATGTACATTATGAAAGGGAAAAAATGTGTATTTTTATCATTCACCATATGCATATGGGTGAAAGATCAAATAATTACCTATGGATAAGTAAAGCACATCCAATGATATTCATAGCACCAGGAGCCACATTGCACAGAGGTGAAAGCAGCAAGGCAGGGAAATAATAGGAGCTACATAATTGTGGCTTATGAAATCTCAATGATAGCTTTTTTCTGACTTAGGCCTGGACACAGGAGGATGTAACCTGATTATGATGGCATAATGGATACCAGCTATCAGTGATAACAATAAAATTCCATAGCATTCCTGTAGTATGCCATGCTCAGCAACTTAGTAAGGCCCTAAGCAACTTTGTGAGACCCAGTATTAAAAAAAGATAACTAAGTCAAAAAAGAAACTATGTCCTGGCCTTTATTTAAGAAACAATAGGCATAAACATAGCTTACTGGGTAAATTGATCTAAGGAAAATAAAACTCACTAAACTAAATAGTGTTCTAATATTATTTATTGTGATATAATGAAATTTTTCAATAGTACAATGAGGCTTCCTCACTAGACTATCATATTTATACAATGTCAGCCTTTAGTATTACCCATGTACATTTTTTCTCCCAATACTTGTCTTGGATATCCTTTCTTCATCATAATTTTCCTTGACACAGTGCCACTTATATATTTACCTAATTTTCACTGTTATGCTAACCCCAGCAGAAAGCCACTTAGCCAAAGTGAATGTCTGACTGTAACTGAGGCTATTTCTCCCTAAAAGAAAGTAGCTATTTGTATATTAATGCTAGTTTCCATCATAAGCCCACAATAACTGATAGCCAATGGGTTAGTAAATAAAGTATCCTACTTTAATGATTCTGCGTTATATTTAGTATTGGTTATGAAAATGTGTGCTGTTGGATACTGCTTGTTGTGCTCAGTCTTGCCTGCTATGTAAAATTTGTAAATTTAAAATTACCCATTAGCTATTTTCTGGTTGTGGTAAAGTAGGTAATAAAACTCATTTCTACATTGAAAAAGTTGAAAGTAGTCATAAGTATTATCTAATACAGTGGTTTTTTTCAAGTACGGAGTGTACTACAGCTGTATACCTGTATGGTTGTATGGTAGAACTGGGAACAGATGAGAATTAAGTCAAGCCCTCTGCTCATTTTTTTAAGCCAGAATGGCTGTGACTTAACTATCCCCCTATTGGGATTTCATGTAAAATTTCTTTTAAAGAATCTGTGTGTTTTTTTAAAAAAAAATTAAATTAAATCAGAACAAATTCATATAATAAGTGTATTCCACAATTGCAAAAACGTAGGATCTTTGTTATCATTTCCTCCTGTCATTTGCATTGTATACACCTTGAGCATATATGGCATTAAATAATGGCCCTTTTCCCACTAGTTCTAGACCAACATGGTTTCAAACTCTGTCATATTACTTCTGGCAACTAATACCAAGGAAATGCACAAAATGGGCTCATTTTTTTTTTGTCCGTTCTATCTCTTACTTTTCTTTATTTTATTTTATTTGTGTGTGTGTGTGTGTCCTAATGCTCACATTTTTTTCAAAAGAGAAGACAAGGCACAGAATGGTAATTGCTGCTACCAGACAAAATTGGTGTGTCAATCTGACAGTTTCCCTAAACTAATGTGCCTTTTGATAATTAGCCTCATTATTATCTCAAATTTATTTTCTTGTTAGAAAAATAATGATTATAAAAATAAATCAGAAAAACCAATTGGTCATAAAATATCAAGTTATTTTGAGTTAGGATCCCCCAGAAGCAGACCATGAAAAAAGTATTTCATTGCAAGTAACTTATTTCTCAGTGATCTCAGGAATCCTAGTAAAGAAGTAAATGAAACTTACAGAATGAAACTGGTAAAGGGTGAGTTGATAAGAATGTTGTCATTGTGATCAATTGAGGCTTAATAGCACTTGAGACTGCTAGGACATTGATTTGTCTCACCTGACAGGCAAGAAAGATGAGGTATATCTTATCACCTCCCGTCTATAATATATTAAAAACAATTATCCTTATAATTAATTAATTATTCCTTATTTCAACATTGTAGTTTCATTAGAAAGACGTTAATGCACATAAATGTTGCAAACTTCAGGAGAGGCTTCATTTTATATTTATGTTTTGAAGTTTCTTGTTATTTTCCTTTATTTTAAATGGTGCATTATAATTGTAGATAACTGTGGGATTCATTGTTATATATTTGTACATGCACACAATATAACAATATAATTCATCTGATATTATTGCCCAGTATTTCCTCTTTCTCTTCACTTCTCCCTACCTCTGGTCCTTTTCCTCTAGTCTTCTGATTACAAAAAATGTTGATTTTCAATCAACCAAAAATATCAGCAGATTTACCTCTTTGGAAGATTTTTCTACTTGGATTCACTATTGCTGTGTCCTCTATCGACTGACACCATCATAATGGCTGAAGCAGTATTAGAGATAATTATTATTATAATATAATCAATTCTCTCATTTCTCCCCCATAATCCAGAACAGTATTTATTCTCCATATTTTCTACATTGAAACATCTGAAGTTTTTCCTTTTATTTATCTGATAGTATAAATGAATATAAACATGGTAACATTTTTTTTTCAAAAAGGGAAAAGGAAAGCAAGCAATCACAAATCAAATGTTCTTTGAATATACAATTAAAGGTTTTTGAGTTCATCCCAACTACTGATTATGGATTTATCTTCCAACTTTCCTCCCCCTCTACCCAATACCTTGTTATATTCAAGGTCAATATGTTTATTTATACACTATGTAACAAGCATCATGATGTTTATTATGTTTGTAAAAATATAGTCAAAATGTTTGCTTTTCTTGAATAATACAATAAAATATATCCTCAGGTTTAGCTAATGTAACTGCACAAATGATCCTTTCATTCCCTAATAAAATAATATTATAATGTGAACAATTGAATTCTGTCTCAAAGTATTTCTTATACACAATATATTCAATTCCAATATATATGAAAAGACTATATAATGTCATAAAATATGAATAGAATTTCAATGAAAAGCATCAGAATAAATAATTAAATATACATAGCTCCTGGCATGTGGATTCCTGTCACAGAGAATTGTGATTTTAAAGAATGGATACATTTCAGAACCAATCTGTTACATACTTAGGCATCTTAGATATTTTCTCTCAACAGAAAAGATTTAGGAGATTATAAAATAATGAATGTGTTCACTTCTTTATTAACTTCCTATCACAAAGCTGGGCATTTGAGGAAGAGGGTGTTAAAATGTCATGTCTTTTTATACATCCATTGAATTCTTACTCTCTTTAAAGCCTCAGGGCACCTGTGAGCTGTCAAGACTTTCCAGAGTGGACTTGAGATTTAGGCTGTAACACAATCACAAATTTACTCTATTTTCCAATTGCTAGAGTTTTTCATACTCTCCTGACCAAACACTTCAGATTATAGTCCTTATTTTATAGTGAAAACCCAGTAGTGAAATGAAAGTGGGGATACACTTTTAACTTCTGTTATCCTTCATCATACCCATACGTCAAGGTACAATTGGGTGATGAGTGCCATCCATAATTTTCTACTATTAATAAAGGGGACAAATGAGAATCCCAGTTTGGTTAGCATTATTTTACCAACTTGTCTGAATTGCTGTACCTTTTTTTATAAATGATTTAGTTGCCAGTGTACCTTTATTTTATTTATTTATATATGGTGCTGAGAATCAAACCCAGTGTCTCACACATGCTAGGCAAGCGCTCTACCACTGAGCCACAACCCCAGTCCTTACTGTGCCTTTTAATGGTCAGTTTACTCTCTGATGATTTTACTTGATCATTCCATTAAATTATTTGCTTTTAATAAGTGAATAATTTGAATGCATTTAGACCTCAGGGGAGGCAATATTTAAATTACAAAGAAAATAAGCATGGCATAGGGTAATAGCATACTATCATATGTAAATATTCCAACTTCTAACACTATGAAATACTGCAAAATGGTAACTTGGCTCAACTTGTTTGCTTACACTGAGTAAATACAAATCTTGAAAATAGTACTATTCAGGTACTATAGTTAGTTATATTGTAAGAAAGAAGGATGAAGTAGAAATGTTGCTATCACAGGACACAAAGTCTTACTACCTCTGGCTGTATAATGCATTACAACTTTAAGTAGCATTTGAGTCACTCTTTTAGAGGTAGGGGAAAAAGAGTAAAGAAAAAATGGAGAAATCATAGTCCTCAGGTCTTAACAGTATAAAAATAAATATATATCATGAAAAATACAGCATAGCAAGGTAAGTTTTGACACAAGATAAGGAAGGTTCTATGGGAATATACATAGTGGTACAGGATTCAGCCAAAACTGAAGAAGAAGCACTATCTACACTATCTCAGAGGATTATACAGCGTGCTATGAGTATGAGAGATATGTGGTTTATTACATTTTTAAATGTACAAGTGTTGAACTGGCCTTGCACCCCTGGGATGCAACCAACTTCATCATGGTGTATGGCCTTTACAATGTGCTCTTGAATTCAATTTTCTAATGTTTATTATGAACTTTTTCATCTATGTTCATAAATTATGTTGGTCTGTAATTTTTTTTTCTTGAAGTGTACTTATCCAGTTTTGGTATGAGGGTAATAAAGATTTATAGAATGAATTTGGAAGAGTCCCTCCCCTTTCAATACCATGGAATAATTTGATTATTGTTATAAGTTTTTCATTAAAGATCTGTAAAAATGCAGCTGTGAATCATCTTGTCCTGTGCTTTTTCTAGGTGGAATGCTTTTTATTACTGCTTCAATCTTATTGCTTATTATTGGTCAATTTAGGTTTCCTTTATTTTCTTGACTCAGTTTTGGTACGTTGTATATGCCTAGAAATTTATCCATTTATTTTAAAATTTCCAATTTATAGTCCCAGTAATCCACTGAATTTCAGCTGTATCTATTGCAATGTCCCTAAGGACAAAAACCCAATATTCATCTCAATTGATGCAGAAAAAAACACCTTGATCAAATTCAACAATATTTCATAATAAAAACCTTGATAAAACTATGGATAGAAGGAACTTACTTCAACATAATAAAGATTATATGTGAGGACAAAATCATATTTCATATAGGTACAGAGAAAGACTTCCTGAATAGGACCCCTATAGCTCAGGGGTAAAAAAAGTCATGAAAGGGGATGGCATCAAATTAAAAAGCTTCTGCACAGCAAAGGAAACAATTATCAGAGTGAAGAGACAACTGTCAGAACAAAAGAAAATGTTTTCCAGTGACTATTCTGACAGAGGAATAACATGCTGAATATGTAAAAAAAAAAAAAAAAGAAAACAACCAACAACATTAAAAACAAGTAACCTTGAAATTCTTCATAGAAATAGAAACAGCAATCATAAAGATTATTTGGAAAAATAAGAGACCCAGGATAGCCAAAGCAATCTTTAGCAAGAAGAGTGAAACAGGAGGCATCCCAATATCAGACCTTAAACTATACTACAGAGCAATAGTAACTAAAACAGCATGGTATTGGCACCAAAATAGACCTGTAGACCAGTGGTACAGAATAGAGGACAGAGAGTGTAATCCACATATATACAGTTATGTCATACTAGACAAAGGTGCCAAAAACATTCACTGGAGAAAAGACAGCCTATTCAACAAATGGTTCCAGAAAAGCTAGAAATCCATATGTAGCAAAATAAAATTAAACCTCTATCTCTCATCCTCTACAAAAATCAACTCAAAGTGGATCAAAGACTTAGGCACTAGAACAGTGACCTTGTGCCTAATAGGAGAAAAAATAGGCCCAAATCTTTATGTTGACCTAGGACCTGACTTCCTTAACAAGACTCCTAAAATGCAAGAAGTAAAATCAAGAATCAATAAATGGGATGGATTCAAATTATAAAGCTTCTTCTCAGCAAAGGAAACAATCAATAATGTAAGGAGAGAGCCTACAAATTGGTAGAATCTTTACCACATGCACCCCTGATACAGTACTAATCTCTTGGATATATAAAGAACTCAAAAAACTTAACACATACAAAAATAAAACAAATAACCCAATCAATAAATAGGCTAAGAACTGAACAAACACTTCACAGAAGAAGAAATAGAAAACATCAACAAATATATGAAAAAGTGTTCAACATCTCTAGTAATTAGAGGAATGCAAATCAACACTACACTAAGATTTCATCTGACTCCTGTCAGAATGGCAATCATCAAGAATATAGGCAACAATAAATATTGGTAAGGATGTGGGGGAAAAGGCACATTCATACATTGTGGGTGGGACTACAAATTGTTACAACCACTATGGAAAGTAGTATGGAGATTCCGCAGAAAACTTGGAATGGAACCACCATTGGACCTAGCTATCCCACTCCTCGGTTTATACCCAAAGAACTTAAAATCAGCATACTACAATAATGCAACTACGTCAATGTTTATAGCAGCTCAATTCACAATAGCTAAACCTAAATGCCCTTCAAGAGCTGAATGCATAAAGAAAATGTGGTATCTGTGTGTGTATATTTTCAATGGAATATTACTCAGTTTTAAAGAATGAAATTATGTATGGCATTTGCTAGTAAATGGATGGAGTTGGAGAATATCATGCTAAGTGAAATAAGCCAATCCCAAAAAATCAAAGGCTGAATATTTTCTCTAATATGTAGATGCTAATTTATAGTAAGGTGGGGGGCACTACAGAAGAATAGCTTTACTTTAGATTAGGTAGAGGGAAGTAAACAGAGGGGAAGGGAGGGGATGTGGGGATAAGAAAGATAGTAGAACAAAACAGACATTATTACTTTATGTATATATGTGTCTGTAATACCAGTATGGTTCTACAATATGTACACTCTGAAAAAATGAGAAGTTATAACCCATCTATGTATGATATATCAAAATGCATAAATGCATTCTACTTTATCATGTATAACTAATTAAAACAAATAAAAAATTAAAAAAGATAAAAAACAAGTAAGTTAAAAATAAATAAATAAATATCCCTTTTGAAAACAAACAAACAAAAAAACAAATAACACAATCAATAAATGGGAAAATGAACTGAAAGCTGAACAGGCACTTCTGGAACAAAGAAGTGTAAATAGCCAATAAGTATATAAAATGATGTTCAACATCTTTAGCTACTATAGAAATGCAAATCAAAACCAGAATGAAGTTCCACCTAATTCCTGTTAGAATGGCAGTTGTCAAGAATATAAATATAATGATAAACTTTGGTGGCAATGCAGGAAAAGGAAGTGGTATGCTGTTTACAGTAATGTAAGTTAGTGTAGCTACTATAGAAATCACTGTGGAGGTTCCTCAAAAAGCTAAAAATAGAACTCCCATATGATCCATCTATACCATGTCTTTGTATTTATTCAAAAGAAGTAAAGTCAGCATACTTCAGAGATAATGCATACCTGTGTTTACTTCAGCACAATTCACAATAGTCAAGTCACAAAATATATATGTGTACACACACACACACAGTGGAGTTTTCTCTCCAAGTCTGACTTATTTCACTCAAATTATGATCTCCAGTTTGATCAGTTTTCCTGAAAATGACATAATTTCATTGTTCTTTATGGCTGAGTGAAAGTATCATATATATTCCCTCATATGTGGAAGCTAGCAGAGGGAAAAAAACAGGCAAAAAAGGGTCAGTGGATCAGAGGAGGAAGGAGAAAAGAATGGAGGGCTACTGGGGAGTGATATTTATCAAATTATGTTTATGTATGTGCAAATATGCCACAAGGAAACTCACTATTCTATATAATTAAGAAGTATCAATTAAAAAATAAAATGTGGGGGTGCTGGGGTTGTGGCTCAGAGGTAGAGCACTTGCCTAGCACATGCAAAGGGCTGAGTTTGATCCTTAGCACCACATAAAAATAAATAAATAACATAAAGATATTGTGTCCAACTACAGCTAAAAAAAATTTAAAAGTATAAAATAAAATGTGGTACAAATAATAGACATATTCAATCATAAAAATGATGGAATCACGATTTACAACATGAATGGAGCTGGGTGGTCATAATCCAGGCACAGAAAGAGAGTATTGAATGGTGTCACTCATATAACATCTCAAAAACTTGACTTTATAAAAGTTGAGAGTAAAATTTATCAGAAGCTGGGGAGATTAGAAGGACCTGGGAAGGATGGGGACAGATTGATCAATGACTAGTAAGATTTAGAGTAAGAAGTTCTGCTATTCTTTTGCACAGTAGAATAACTCTACATTATAGATTATAACACAGCACTATTTATAAAAAAGAAATAAATTTAAAGAAAGTATTTTGAATCTAATTATCATAAAAGTGATAACTGATTTAAGCAGGTAGATGTATTCACTATGATTTGAATATTAGTCAATGGATACAAGTATCAAAATATCACATAACTCATAAATATATATGATTCAAAGTACCAGTTAATTTTTTTTAATGCTTCAGAGTGTGGGTTTGGATGAACACCTCCAAAGTCACAAGACAGAGAAGTATTATATTCAGAGAACTGTTTGTATGGCTAGGGTAAGGCATTAATATGGTGGGTGAAAAATTTGACCTGAGAATAAGGTGGGAAAAATATAGTAAAGTACTTTTTCTTCTATATAATTTATTCAAATTATAACCTAAAGGAATGAGGAACCATTTGTGGATTCCAAGCAACAGGGTAACATATTAAATTTTAACTTTGAGAGAGCTGAGCCTTGCAGCTTTGTGAAGAATAAACTGGAGAGAAGATACATTGCAGATAATTTTGAAAACTATCACTGTAAGCTAAAAGAAATTTAGGATCCCACTAGATAGGAATTAGTTACATAGATCTATGTAAAGAGGAAATAATATTTCCTTTTCTCATGTGGTTTTTATATGAATAAAATAAACATAAAAGTATTATGTTAAGTATAAAACTTAAGGAATATCAAATGCCTATGACTTAGTTTCTTAATGACATTCATAATTATTCAAACCTAGTGAAACAACTATAAATATAACATTGTTTTTTAAATGCATTTTTCTTATTCCTTAAGAGAAAAAATAACATGGCAGATAAGTCATGTGGATTCATATTTCCAGATGGAAGTGGTTAACTGCTTTGCCTGAAGCCAGGGAAATATGACAAGGAGATTCATTCTAAGAACTAGAAGCAAGAGAAAGAGAGCACACTGGTTTTCAGGCATCTAAGGCAAGGTTATTCCATGAGCAGGAAGGTAAATACTTGGAAGTAAAATGTAGGTGATACACAATAAAAACTGGAATAGGTTTCTGGAAAGAATTAAAGTCAAAGTCTCATAATAGATTTGGCCTCTGAACATAAGAAAAATTCAGCAACAACATACTCTAAAGATGAAGTTCCTTTCACTATTTAGATTATATACCAATAAGAATTTGTCATCAAGAATTAAGTATATTCAATAAAATAAAAAAATATCAAGCCCACAAATGTGCTTTGTTGATTACTACCTTGAAAAAGGACACAGAAATTCATGAGATAAGAGCAAGGGGACATCCCTAAGACCTATGGTAGAAACACTAAAGGCAGGCAGTGCCCCCAAATTTGTTTCCTTCTAAGCAGATAGAATGAAATCATGGAAAGAGTGAGATGTTTAAAATCTGATAAATTTAGTTAAGATTCCAGCCATCCATAAGTAGCTTAAACTCATGGAGGCTCAGTTTCAACAGTTAGAAAATAGGGATTATCATATTTGAGTTGTTCTATGTAATAGAATATTTCATGAAAAGTATACTATTGCACCTAGCATGCAAAAGCATTCAATAAATAGTATTATTAGCAATTAAGTTTTATTATTACATTTCCATTTAAAAAGAAAGTAGTATAATACTAATGTTCTTATTAATCTACTAAAGAACAATTGCAATTTCTTGAATTAGAGCCAAATTTGGAATATATAAGTAAGAAGCATGAAAAGAAACTGATTATAACAATAAAGCTATGTAGGAGGAACAATAAAAATTTGAGGATGGAAGGAAAATGCAAGTTTAAATATTACATGGCCATGTTATGAAACATTTTTTTTGGTTAGCTAAGGGTATTTTTCTTCACAGATTCAATGAGATTAATCATGTATCACAGTATATTTGCTATTATAATTATAATATCATGTATGTCTTGGCCCTCTCAGAGAGGCAAGGAGTTTCAGTCACCATATTAGAATGGACTAAAGATTCTACATGATGCAGCAAGAAAAAATATTCTTACTTCTATGTCAGAAGATTTATGTTATATTTCTAGTCTTACTATTAACTAGAAGAGACTTTAGGGAAGTGATGTCCTCTCTATAGGTCTCAGTTTCCTCATCTGTCAAACTAAGACTTGGAACTACATATTCTTTAGGGCCTCTGGGCCTTGAGATCATAGGCCCTTACAAAAAGACATTTGATCTAGATGTTTGCAACCCCTATAGTAAATACAAAGGGGGAAAAATCTAGAAAAAGCAAAGAACCCCTACATGTGAAAAAAAAGATGACATCTCAATTTTAAAAACTGGATATGTGACTAGAACAGACTCCATAATGAATATAATATCCACATCACTAATAAACTTGGAAATGTTCTCAAGCTCATTAGTCATAGACGAGATGGAAATTAAAACAATGAGAGAGTACACACTGCAGCAAAAATGGCTCAAACACTGATAATGCTAATCACTTGCAACAATAACCTTAGATTTCATAAAATGATTATGGTTAAGTAAGTTTGTTAATGTAGTTTGAAAAATCACTTGACATTATAAATTAAAGGTAATTGGCTATTCAATGATCCAACAATTCTACTTTTGGTTTTATACAGCAAAAGTGAAGACACATGCAATACCATGTTCAGAGTAGCATTATTTTCAAGAGTTTGCAAATAGAATCAATCCAGATGTACATTCAGCTTAGATGAGGTAAGTATTTTTTTTATATTTATACTACGGCATATTATACTGCATAGAAAGTGGTTGAACCACACCTAAAAACAAGAAAATAGCTGGAGTTCACAGACATAATGTTGTGGAAAAAAAAGCCAAAAACACAGAATAAATTACTCTATGGATTCAATTACATAATTTTAAGAAACTATCTATCTATGGTATGTTTGAAATTAATATTGTGCCTATCTATGGGAGTGAAGTGATGGAGGAGTAAGATTGGGGATTTCAGATGCTAGTAAAATTCTTTTCTTGACTTTGGTATTTAATGAGGTGTTTTTGCTATTTGAAAATTCATTAATTTGTATGTACACTCAATTATTTGTACACATATATGCATTTGTTAGTGTGTTAAAGTTTACAAACAGTTTTAAACATTAAAACAGAAATGCTTATTTTCATCTACCAAGGAAAGTAACGCTACTAATGAATGTTGGGAGAAAATTTTCACTGCTTTTAGACTATGTGTAAACTAGTTCAGAGAATCAGAGATCTGATGAAAACAAAGACACACATACATACACACACATACATTTACATATGTTGGAAGATGTGAGCAGCATGAAAAAAGAGGAAATGGGGAAGAAAGAGAGGTAGAGACATTCTAGACAATTTGTTCAAAATATGTATTGTTTGAAAGGGAAGAGAGGGAGTGGGAGAGACAGAGACTGACTTTCTGGACAATCCAATTATTTAGAAAATGTACTTATTATCTTTTTTTCCAAATTAAAATGTAAAACTTATGTCTTTTTAATTTCTTAGGAGGAACTGTGAGTGAATATAAAATCCAATTGAATTGGATGATGTTGAAGTTGTATGAAACCTGAATGTTTAACACAAATTCTTCATGTTACAGGTCTATTTAGCAACAGGCCTATCCTATAGATAATGTCATTCTTGTAGTCTTCCTGCATTATCTTTCAGGTTTGACTCTGTGGTTAATTTAAATTTAAACATTGCTGAAATATTTTCAGGTAACTTATAATTAAAGATAGGCACACAGAGATAAAATAACATAAAAATTATCTAAGGAGAGCATAGGAAATAATTTCCAGGGATGACTGTACATAAACAACCAGTGACAGGTTTTGAAATTTTTCCTGAGAAAAAGACTGCATGGCCACACCCACTGTAGATTAAAAATGTTTAATCTCATTGTCTGCAACTGACTGTTGCAACAAACTAAACTCTTCTTTCTTGGTTTGATTCCAGTGAAGCTGAGCAGCAGCTGTTAGGCATGCTCTTCCTTATTTCAAGTGACCCTTCAAATATGTCACTTTACCCTTTACTTTGAATTACTGTTTTTCACTGAATTTGCTTTTTTCCTTTCAGGTATCATTTTAGTCTTTGAGGAACTTGCCAGTTTTTCCATATCACTCAAACTAGGAACCCTAGAAGCCTCTGGCTCATTCCTAAACCAGCTTTTCTGTCTGAATTCACAGCTGCTGCTGTTCTCTGGTAAGCTGTCACTGTAGATATTTTCCTCTTCTCATCCACGTAAAGCACATTCATCTCTAAATTCCTCAGGGACCATATCTTAGTCATCTTGCTCTAGCACAGAGCCTGGCAGTTAGAATTTATCAATAAATATTTGTTGGATGAATGGAAAGCAGCAGAAACAACATGTCACTTCAGTTGGTGGGCTCTAATCCTGTTCTGGATGACCTAATGGAGAAATAAGCTCTGCCTCCTGCCATTGTGGCTACTAGAGCCCGCCTGTGAATGGCTCAGCAGCCAAAGGGAGAAGAACCTGCAATTCCTACTTACAAAATGAATGTTTTCATCACAGGAAGGCTTTTACTCAATCTCCTCCTTTTCACACTTGTCACTGAAAATAAATGAATCCCATAGCTCCCCATAAAACATATACAATATCAGGTTAGCCTCAGTGTCATTCTCCATAATCCAGTTTATTGTTGCTATATTGGATAATTCTACCTATAATGTTAAAAAAGAAACGTGTGCTAGTAAAATTAGAATAATGATGTTCCCTATCATATTTTATTCTGAGAATCTTGTAATCAATGGTAACAATGCCATTACCAGAACAGAATGATCCTGATAAGTAAGATGAACATTGGGGAAAACAAACTTTTTTTGTGTTTATAAGTCTGTCTTCAGATTGCCAAGTAATGTCAATATTTCTTTTAGAAAGCTGATAAGCACCATTTACCTTCAAGTGTATATGGACAGCGATTAATTTCTATGTATTGCCCAAACTTCTGATTCAGTCATTCCCCATATCCTTTATAAATGTTTGTTTAAAAAGAAACCTCATTTATTCTTTTTAAATTTTTTTTTGTAGTTGTAGATAGACAGAATGCCTTTATTTGTTTATTTTTATTTGGTGCTGAGGATCGGACCCAGTGACTCACACATGCAAGGCAAGTGCTCAACCACTGAGCTACAGCCCCAGCCCCTCATTTATTCTTTACACAGTATTTTTGTCTTGATGATCTTTTTAACCATTTGCTTATTCCTTACAGTATAGTTTGGGATATAACCACAAAGCTCCTCCCCCAAACAAAGCAGTTTTCTAGAGTCTGGTTATGCTAGACATATATTTTATATGTTTGTAATTTAAATTGAATTCAGTTTCCCAAAGTAGAATATCTGTTTGATATTTAAAGTATCCCTGCTTTATTTAGAAATTATAGTTCATACTGCAATTAATTAGACTAAAGTTTAAAATATACAGAGTTGTAAAAATTGTTTTCTTTAAAATGATTACTTTGTAAAATTATCAAAGGTGACACTGGAACATTATAGCTAACTCTATTTTTTAAATTTAATTTAAAGACAGTGTAAACAAGTCCTGGAGACATAGTCTTATCTTTTATTAATATCTACACAGACTGGATTAAATTTATGAAAAGTTATATCTGTGGAGAAAATCTATAAATCTTTAGAGGTCAGATCATAAACCATGAAAACACTTAGATCCTTTAAAGTATCAAGAGGTTATAACCTGTAAGTAATAATACCAAGTAAATATTTTTAATTTGATCTTATAGCATTTGAAATATTTATTTTCAATCTCTAAAATAATAATTTTCCTAAATTGTGAGCTTTTACTCATTTAAAATAATTTTAATTTTTTATTACTTTACCATAATATATAAAATATAGAGTTATCAATGTTACCCATTGAAAATATGCATAAAATCTTCATACAAGATGAAGGATACTAGTATCCTGTATAAGTCATACATTCTTGCAAGACATAGGATTTTAAAAATACTTTCAGTTATTTAATAACAACTTAAATATAAACTTTGAATCTAAGGGAAAGTAGAGTCATATATCTCCTTTCTAAAACAGTTCATACTTGTTAAGTTCTTATTTTGTAAGCCAAAATTAATTTAAAATGAAAAATGGAAAAAATTGAAACCCAAGTATTTTTAAACTTCTAGGAGTTTTGGTTTGAATTATTTTAATAAGTGAAACAAAGTAAAACTATTAAAACATAAAGTTACTCAGCTACTCTTTAAAATACTTAATTTTTAAAGAAATAGTGCTGCTTGTCATATTTTTTCTGTCTTAAGGAGAAAGAGAACTAAAAAGAACGTGCCCTGTCATAATTCCCTGAGAACCTTAGTGATTATAAAGAATGCCAATCAGAGTTCAATATTCTTACCCTTGGAATCAGGGAAAAAAGTCCTTTAAGAGATCAAAATCTTTGATAGCAATAACAAGAGCTAAATTTGCCAGAGTTAGAGCCCTCCCCTTATCAATTTCAGGCAAGAAACAATTTTTTTTTTCTGCATACCAAAAAAGCAAGCCAACTCATGGAAAAATCTGTGTAACTTCAATTACATAAAATTGACTGGATGATTGAAAAGTAATATTTTGAACAAATTTTTTAATTTTAAATAAACATACTTGTATGTTTGTTTTTATTACATTCTGAGACAGATTAAGAGGATGTGAAATTGTTTTCAAACACAAAGAAGCTACCTCCTAACAACTTTTTCTTGATTGCCTCTTTTGCCTTCTCCCAGTTTTATTCTCTTCCTCGGTGAGTCTCCCTCATCTCTCCATATTCCTAAACCAATAGGAAGAATTTCCTTCAGACCCTTAAGCCTTGTATCTGTTACCATAGAGACAGGCATCACAAGATAGCTGTTCAGTAACATCCTCATGGAAATAAAATAAAAATCCTATGGGCTTTACAGGAATTTCCAGTGCTACCAGTGAACAGAAATGATATCTTTTCCTGGAAAATGCAGGGATTTTAGTTCTGCATTAAAGAACTGTGGAGATTGCAATATGTGATGGTAAATCCAGAATCCCTTATTTTAAACTCAGAATCTGATTATGGTTTCTCCTTTGATTTGGAAAACGTCTCTTATATCCCTATTTTCATGGGAATGTCTCATAAATATCTCATTGCTTAACATTTAATTCTAGCATGTCTTATCAATCATTTACTAATAGTGTCAACTGTTCTGTTCTAGTTCAGTACATTTATTTTTATCTTGCTATTCTTTGATCCCTTCTAGAACATATTTGATCAAGAACGTCCTCATCTTTTCCTAAAGTTGAGCACCTCTCCAGAACTCTGCAATGTAAAATCTGCTTAGAGAGTCTATAGACCTACAAAAAGAGAAAAGGGTAGCTGCAAGAAATGAATTTCACTTACTTTACCTTGTTTTCCATTGATTTCTGTACTTTCTTAAGTCTACTGAAATCACACACTAGCTGAAGAGCAGCAATAAAAATAACTGAGTTTTAGCAAATAGATAAGTTCAGGAAGATCAGAAAAAGCAGATATTATATATGTCAGTGATTGCAGAGAGCTCAAATTTCCTTATAAAAATATTAAGTAAACATTCCTCTGCAAGTAAAACTTTTTAGCAAATTAGCAGACAAAATGAACCCATTTTTAACTCTTAAGCTATATATTTGAACCACTTTCCAAACTATCTAGTACTTAAATATTATGTATTATCTCAATTTCTGTTTGTGGAATATTTAATTATTATGTTCCTTTTCTAGAGTCAATGAGAAAAATACAATTTTCTAATAGACTATATTGACTAGAGATTGAGTCAGCAAAGTTTTATTATTAAGGGCCAGGGAGTAAATTTTTCAGCTTTGTGGCCCATATAGTCTCTGTCACAATTACTTAATTGTTGTTTTAACATGAAAGCAACTATAGAGAGTAAGAAAACAAATGATTGTGATTGTTTTAAAATAAAACTTTATAGACACGTAAGTTGGAATTTCATATTTGTGTGTGTGTGTTACAAAATATTTTTTTCTTTTAGAAACAACTAAGATATGAGAAAAACATTCTTAGCTGGCTGGTCAAACAGAATGGTATGACACATAAACTATAGCTTACTGACCCCTGGCATGGATAGCTCAAGTGGAATAGTAGAGACACTTCCAATCATATTTGAAAAAGGGAGCCTTATTTTCATGAAATGATTAGACTCACAGATATTTCTCCGGTACCTCCTTCTTTTATTTCTTTCTTTATTCCAGGAATTCCAATCTTAGCACTGGACATGTTAAGAATAGGGAACATAATCTCACAAAATATTCAAATCCATGTTTACACTATAATTCAAATATTTTCCTTTCTTTATTTCTTTACCCTCTTCTTTCAAGCATCCTTTAACTCTTCACTTTTCTAGATCCTTCAATGCCCCTCAAATATTATAGTCTCTAAGACATTTTACCATACATGCATTTTTTACTTAATGTATTTGAAAAGTATTAAAAGTTCCTCTTAGACCACATTGTCCTCCTAATTTTTCAAAACTAATTCTCTTCATTTGTCCAACAATATTACTTTTTTCTTTTCATTTTTTCGTTGATTCCCTGTGAGACTATGACTGAACCTGACAATTTGGCCATCACAAATAATCATTAAGTCTTATACAAAGAATTATTGTTAATCTTTATTGCATTTAGTATCTGTCAGATTCTTTTTTTTTAATTTAGCACAGGATATTATAATTATTTCTATTGAAATTCATTATTTTAGCCTTACCACAGTGTTTAGGTAGTCACAATTCCTTGGTACTCTTACAATTTAATATATTTGTTCTCCTTCCTAGCTAGACAGCTATTCATATCTTCCTTCAGGTTTTGCAAATTAATATTTCACAGGTCAAGCAGGACCAAGGAAAGAATTACAAGGCACATTTTGAGAGATCAGGTTCAAGTCAGATGGAGCCAGTTTTATAGAACTGCACCATGGTCCCATGGGAAGCCTTCTCCCTGGTTTGCAATAATTCATTAATTGACACCAAAAGCAGGACAATATAGAAAGCGAATTTATTTATCAGATTATTATATCAAAAAAACAAGCATTTTTCCACCTTGACCATATATGCATTGTAAATATCTTCTAAATGTCCATAGCATAACCAAGGTAGCAGAACATTGGATAAACATGGCCTCTATTACCTTCTACTTCATTCCACTTTCCTCAGGAATCCACAGTTACTCCTAGTGAAGGAAAACTAGCACTTACTATTTTGGAAAAAGCATTTCTAGTCACAAGCAATTATTTACTCACCCCATTCTAATTATGGACTTTTTCTCATCTTTTTCACCTTTTAAAAATTAATCTCAGGACAAATTAAAATACTGTTGTGGTTCTCTTAAACAGTTTTCAAAACAGAACAGGTGTGTGTGTGTGTGTGTGTGTGTGTGTGTGTGTGTTGCATGCATATGTACACACATAGGCATGCTTAAGTGGTCTGTTTTTATTTGACTTTTCATTATTAAAATATAGATGACATGAGAATGGGAGAATAACAGGATGAAGCAAGCT
This sequence comes from Ictidomys tridecemlineatus, assembly GCF_052094955.1. NCBI lineage: Eukaryota > Metazoa > Chordata > Mammalia > Rodentia > Sciuridae > Ictidomys > Ictidomys tridecemlineatus. Next base: position 100,150,986 of record NC_135493.1, on the reverse strand, counting down.
TTTCAGAAGAAAATATTTCAAAGCCTGTTTCTTAACTGATAGTGTCTTCCTCTGCTCATGATTCTGGGTGAGGAGCAACACACCTGAAAGGAAGCCACTACATCACAACTGGGGAATTTAACTCTCAAGGGTTACCCAAAAGGAAACTAAGAGACATTTTAAAAATATAACTATGCCAAATAAATTTTTTACCTAAGAAGAAAGAATAATTTTTATAGTATAAACACCTTAGAAAATAACAATATTGGTTAGTAAAGAATTGGGAAAAACCCACTGAGATTTATAAAAGCCATCAATTCTAGGTTTTAACAATATATTTCAATGTTGATAGTCCATTTCCTTATGTCCCACCTCTTTTTCCTGCAGTCTATTTTTTATGCATTTTTCTTCATCCTCCTTTTTCTCCTGAATCACTTTAGAAAACACAGAATTAAGTAATTGGGAGTTGGAGACTTCACATGATCTCATCATTGTGCATGATGATCATATTCCAGAGCTAGATATATCATCAAACATTTCCAACTCTTACAACGCATTTATCAGAAAGGGTACATCTGCTTTTCAGGTGTGTGGCTCAAAACCTTTAAAAATTTCATTAATAATCAACAGCTGGTGCCACCTAGTGTCCGTCCTCTCCATTCATCAGTGAAATGAAATACACAGCACTAGTCACAAACGAAGCAAGCCAAAACTACAAACTAACAAACAAAAAAACCACGGTTTGGGAAGTCCAGTGGCTGATTTAAATTACACTATCTTCATTGAAAGAAAAACCTCTTTTGCAAGTAACTATGGTAACAGGAGTGTGGGGCTAGCAGGAAGCTCACATTTTTCTCACAGGAGACAATTCACAAAAGAGTCCTACTAAAGAAGCAATGTAAAAGAGTTTTTCCCCCCCAGACATGAATTGTCACTTAAAATGTTCATAAAAAGTTGAGAAATGAAACTGACAGAATAAGATTCTTTTTTAAACAATAGTTTAGATACAGCTGATTTTTGTCAACCAACCAAAATTAACCCTGTAAGATTTGGATGCAAAATTCTTTCCGTTTGTGAGCTTCACAAAGATTAATCAAGTACTGCAAGAGACTTTATAAGAGCATGTACAAATCTCAAAAGTATTAAAGGAAATAATCAGACTTCCTGAACCAATTATTAAAAGGGTTTGTGCTGCTAAAATTATACATCTAGAAAACTATTTTCTTTCCTGCTGTACATATGAATTATGAATGAAACATTCAACCATAGTCATGTATGCTTCAAGGTTAAAAAGTACTCATCCAAATCCTTGACTATTTTGTAAAACATATGTTTGTAAGTAATTAGGATGCATATAAGCAGCAGAAATCATCCACCCATTTTTAACTGGTTCACTGATATTTAAATACATGTTTTAACTCACTCTTTCTAAGAGGAATACGTAATTGAAAAACATGGACTAACAGGAAAAAAAGTTACATAACAGCAGAAGTGTTCCTCAACCAGACTTACTGGGATATTACAAATGCTACAGAAAAGGCATAGCATACATGAACATCACCGTGTATACAGAAAGGTCACATTAGATGTTCATATATAATAGTCTATTAACTTCTATAATTTAGGTACTGAGGCTACTGGGGAGAAGAGGCAGAGAGCTTAGAGATTCTGTATTATATAGTTAATAATTATGTTCCTCATACTTAGGAAAATCTATTTCTATATTATTTGACATGTGTTTAAGCAATCACTTGTTAAAAACAGCTTTGTATATTTTATTTTCTTGTTACCCTAGTGGTGATAAAAATTATTTCAGTATGCTCAGTCCAATATACACTCACTGACAGATCCCCATGCCAGTGTATGAGATAGTATATAGAAACGATTCATAGTTTGTACAAATAGCTTAAATTGTTCTCCTTATCACCAAAACTTTATTTTTGGAGCCAAATTCAGTCCATGCTCATGCCCCATTTGTTTCATAGTATTTATAAGTATAATTTACTGATTGAAAGAAATATTGCAATAGAGAAAAGGGGTTCTAAAAATTGTACGCAGGCAAGAAAGAATTAAAGCAAAACTCATTAAGGTTCCAAATAAATAAATAAATAAATAAAGTGCTCCAATTTTCAATAATTTATAATTTTCCATTAACAGCTTTCAAAGCACTATCTGAAACTAGCTGATACAGAGAAATTAAGAGCAGTAATCAAGCGAGAAATGATAGACCAGCTGGGTCGACATCAACTTGGCAAAACGTGAATACAGTTCAATAGCTGAAACAGATGCTAGAGTTGTTGAAAAACCCTGCAGGAGATATTGATATATTTTCTTCATATAATGCAGAATGACTGAATAAATGTCAAAAGCTGGAACTTGATGAGGAGAAATGACTGACAGCCAAACTCCTTATAAAATAGAAACCAAGTGTAACAATTTTCAACCTATCCAAACATTGTATACATTCTCATTTCTCTCAGTGTCTCAATATGCCAATACATCAATCAGTTCTTACAAGTAAATTGCATATAACTGAGCTGGGGTAGATTTCCTCATAGATTCTACCCCCCACCCCCGTCATCATCTACCTGGAGAAACCTAGACTCTTGAGAAATACTTTATTTTAAAATCTTCTAACACTGATTTCTATCCCAGAAGTGTTTCCCTGAGGTTGGAGGCAAGCACACCCCCCAAAAAATCTAACGCAGCACAAGGTAATTTTAAAATCCATTCTGTAAAAGCAACACTGTTTGCAGAGTTTGAAGAGCTCGGCAACAAACCCCAGCTACCAACAGCTGCTTGTTCAAACATATGCTTTGTCATGGTCAGCTTCTAATTGTATTCATAATGATGTAATAGCTTTAATAATCCTACCTTCCATGCCAGCTGTTTTTCCTGTCACTCCATCATGCCAATAAGTTGGCTGCTGTAACAAATCAAGATAGTGCAAAACAGCATCATTCTCCTGATTCTGTCATCTTCCTGAAAGCATTCTATTACTGCCGACTGCTGGGAACCAGAAAGTCTATTTGAATTCCAACAGCTCCCCTTTCGCATGATTCAAGTTAGGTTAGGTGGGCATGCCTAACATGATTCTCTCAGTCATTTATTATGCAGCTGCTACAACGTCGGTGTGGTAACCACTCTGACTATCTGATACGTCAGTCGAACAAAACCTACACCTCGCAGCAAACACATGAGCCAGAGCAGCGTTCTGCATTTAACGAGCATTCTTCCTGCCTAAAAAACAGTGGATCTGCAAATCTCTTTCAGCATCTACTCGCTTCTCTGTACAGATGCAAAGCCTTTGGATTAGATTCTTTTCCTAACTATTCTAAGGGTAGAGTTCCTTGCCATGCATCATATTATTCACAGTAAAATTGTGGCTGATTTTAACTTATTTTTCCAATCCTTTAAGGGCAAAACTCTCTCTTCTGATTATACTTTTGAAATCAGGACGCTGAGCGCTCAGCTGCACATTTCTGTTTTATTATAAAATATAGCATGCATTTTCTCAAATGGAATTTGTCTCTTGTGATTCTATGGGAATTTTTCAAATTAGAGAAATTTTCAAGAACATATTATCTATTTTTTCAATTGGAGACATTTAAATTCTGCCACTCCATGTGTTTTTCTCAAGGGTGGACTTTTTACTTGATGTTTTGACTTGAGAAGAGTGTTCTTTTCACAAAGTAAGAAAATGGATAAGCTTAATCTCTTACACAACTTGTCTACCAGATAAATAAATGTTGTTTCAGGAGAATGAATATTGTATTTACATAATACTGTTAATGAATCAGTATTGTCAAAAAAGAAATTATAATTGCCATTACTATTAATTTTATCTAAAGCTTCTAAGCATGTCTCTCTTTTGTAGGACTAATATTTATGGTCAAAATTATATCACAGGAAAGTTTAAGTGTTTTATGGGAAAATACTTTGCAGGGAGAAGTGATCAAAATCTTAACGATCTATCAGATGTTCAATTTGGCAGGGGAGCTATCCTCCATCATCACAAAAAAGCAAACAGCTTGTTAAGTAGCTACATTATGAAACTATAAAGAATATTTCATTTAGCATATGTGAGATATGCCAATGAGTATTCTGAAATACTGTTTCTCTAAGGACTGTGTATTTCTGTGTGCACACATATATTTTAGTTATTCTAATGTCATTTAACTTTTTTTTTGTAGATGGATAGCATGCCTTTATTTTATTTGCTTATTTTTATGTGGTACTAGGGATCAAACCCAGTGCCTCATACTTGCTAGGCAAGTTGTCTACCATGGAGCTACAGCCCCAGCCAGCCCCAGCCAGCCCCCACTTAACTTTTAAGTAACACACAAATATCTCCTATGTATAATAACATAAACAATAATTAGTAACAGTTTATTATGTTTTATTTAAAATGATTTGAATAAAGCAGAAATACAATTGGAGTCCATTTGAACCCATCAAATTTACTTTAAAATATTATATATTCATTTCACAAAACAATTCTGAAAACACTGGTTTGTCAATTACTATTATTTCTCTAAAACAAAGTCACTTTTGTGGTTAGTATATCTTTCCTAGAGATTGAAAATGGCATGAACAAATACTACATGGAATTTTCTACTCTTGGTTTCTGCTTATCACTCCAACTTTAACTTTTGCCTCTCTTTCCCTTCACACTTTGCTCCAGCCCCCCAAAATGTTTTGTTATTCAAAAATAATGTGGGGCTGGGGATGTGGCTCAAGCAGTTACATGCTCACCTGGCATGCACAGGGCGCTGGGTTCAATCCTCAGCATCACATAAAAATAAAAAAAAATAAAGATGTGTCCACCAAAAACTAGAAAATAAATATTAAAAATTCTCTCTCTCTCTCTCTCTCTCTCTCTCTCTCTCTCTCTCTCTCTCTCTATCTATCTTACTATCTCTTTTCTTTCTCTCTTTAAAAAATAATGTGTACCTTCCTCTTTCAGAGATAATAAATACTGTTTCACCTATCCCTAGCGTGCCACCACCTTTAAACTTTAATTTTAATAAATTATATATATATATATATTTAAGATGTACAGCATGACACTTTAATACACACATAGTTCAATGATTCCAATACTATGGCTAATTAATATACTTAACTCCTCATTTGGTTACCTTATATTTGTGTTTGCTTACAATGCTTAATATCTATTTTATCTGCAAATTTCAAACACAGTTTTAATTTTAGTTCTTAACCTGCACATTAGATATCTAGAATTTATCTGCTCTCATGACTACAATTGTGTTCCCTTTATCCCTATTCTACCCCTGCACGAGTTAGCATCATTCTATTCCCTGTTTCTGTGAATGTGACTATAAGTGAGCCATCAAGTAGTATTTTTCTGTGTCTGGATTACTTCATTACACACACACACACACACACACACACACACACACACACACACACAGACACACGAAGAAATTGTGATTTTTATTGATTCATCCATCAATATACAGTTAGATTTTTCTTTATCTTGGCTATTGTAAATAATGCTACAAGAATATGAGCAAATCAATACCTCATTGAGGACTGATTTCACTTCCTTTGGATATATACCTAGAAGAGGGCTTGCTGGATCCTATAATTGCTGTATTTAGAATTATTTAAGAGCCTTCATACTATTTTCTGTAATAGCTGTAGTGCCTGTTTACATCCATACCAATGTTGAACAAGGTTTCTGTTTTCTCCTCATACTTACCAATACTTATTTTTGTATTTTGATTTCTTTGTTCAGTGATGAAGATTGAACTCAAGGCCTCACCCATGCTCTACCACTGACCTACATCCCCAGTCTTTGTCTTTTGATATTAGCCATGCTAATAGGTATGAGGTGATATCTCACTGTGGTTTTGTCTTATATGAGGTTGTTAGCCATTTGTATATCTTCTTTGGAAAAATGTCTATTCAAGAGCTTTGCCCATTTTTTAGTCTGATTATTTCTCTTTATATCATTATAATTATGCATAGCATTTGGGTTCACTTTGACAAAATCACACATGCAAGGAATTTTATTTCAATGCCCATTCCTCATCTCTTTTTGATTATTTGATTTTGCTTTGAGTGGTTTTTGTTCTTGAGTTATTTTAGTTCCTTATATATTTTGGATGTTAATATTATGTCAGACATGGTTTTCAAATATTTTCATCCAGTTGTAGTTGCCTTTTAATTTGTTTCATTTGCTATGCAGAAATATTTTAGATTGATGCAGTCCCACTTGTTTATTTTTGGTTTTGTTGCCTGTCCTTTTGGTGTCATGTCCAAAAAAAAAATCATTTCCAAGATTAAAGTCAAGAAGCTTTTCTCTATGTTTTCTTACAGAGTTTTATAGTTTCAGGTATTACATTCAAGCCTTTAATCTATTTTAGTTGATTTTTTTGTGTATCAATTTCATTTTTTTTTTGTGGTGCTGTCCATTGAACCCAGGGCCTTGTATATATGAGGCAAGCACTCAACTAACTGAGCTATATTCCCAGCCCAAGTTCACTCTTTTTAATGTGGCTATGCCTATTTCCAAACACCACTTATTGAAAATAAAGACAAGGAAAGTTTCTTCATTGTGTACTGTTGGGGCTCTTATTGAAAATAATTTGACCATATAAGTATGGATTTATTTATGAGATCTTAGTTCTATTGCACTGGCCTATATGTCTGTTTTCATTCTAGTACCATACTGTTTGGATTACTAAAACCTTGCCATATGACTTGAAATCAGGACTTGTGGTATCTGAACTTATTCAAGATTGTTTACTTGATTTGGGTCTTTTGAGGTTCCATGTGCATTTTTAAAATGCTTTTGCTTTTCAGGGAAAAAATTGTCATTGATATGTTGATAGGGATTGTGTTAAATATGTAGAGTTGTTAAAATATTATGAATATTGAATCAATCCATGAACATGGAATATCTTTCAATTTGAAACTTTTTCAATTTCTTTCACTATTGTTCTGTAGTTTTCACTGTGTAGATATTTGACCTTCTTGATAAAATATATTTCTAAGTATTTTATTCCTTTTGATGCTGTTTTAGACAGGATTTTTAAAATGTTCTTTTCTGATAGGTGTAAATAAAAACTACTTGTTTTGAGTGTTGATTTTATTTCTTGCAACTTTACTAAATTTATATTTTCAAAATTATTTTATGTACTTTTACATATAGGGTCATGCCATCTACAATTGGAGGTAATTCCATTTATTCTTTTTAAGTTTGGATACGTTTTATTTCATTCTTTCACCTAATTTCTCTGACTCAGACATGAACTTGAATAGAAAAGTGTGAAGATTGAGAATCTTTATCTTGGACCAGACCTTACAAGAAAAGTTTTCAGTTATTCACCAGTGATTATGATCTTAGCTGTGGGCTTTCCATAAACAGTCTGTAAAGGTAAACTTCTAAATTTTTAAAATCATGAATGGATATTGAAGTTTGTCAAATGCTAATTTTGTATCTTTATGGTTTATCATAAGTTTATCTTTCATTCTACTAATGTTCCAAATTCCATTATTGATTTGCATATGCTGGACCAATCTTGGCTCTCAGGGATAAAGCCTACTTGGTTAGAATGTATAATCTTTTTGATGAGCTACTGGATTTAGTATTTTGTTGAACTAGTATTTTATTTAGGAATTTTGCATCTATGCTTATAAGAGATATTTACTTGTAGCTTCCTTTCCTTGTGGTATCTTTGGGAAAAAATGAGTTTGGAAGTGTTCCCTTGTCTATTTTTTGGAAGAATTTAGAAAAGATTGGTATTAATTCTTTGATTGTTTGGTAAAATTTACCTGTGAAGCGATTTGCTCCTGAGTTTTTCTTTGTCTAGAGGTTTTTGATTACTGTCTCAATCTCTTTGTCATAGGTCTGTTCAGGTTTTCTATTTCTTCTTGATTCTGTCTTGGCAAGTTGTATATCTACAGTAATTTATTAATTTCTAGGTTATCCAATTTTGGTCATATTATATAGTTGTCCATAATAGTCCTTTATGATCCTTTTTTTATTTCTGAGTCATCGGTTGTAACATTTCCCCTTTCATTTCTTGTTCTATTTATTTCAGTCTTCTTTTTCTCCCCTCTAGTAAAGCTAAGGGTTTGTTGATATTTAACTTTTCAAAAAAACCACATCTTAGTTTCATTGATTCTTTTTACTATTTTCTATTCTGTTTATTTCTGCTCTAATCCTTATTTTTTTCCATACTTCTAGTGTTAAAATTATTTTTTCTTCTTCCAGAATTTTGAGTATAAATTTAAGTTGTTTGAGATGCTTATTCTTTTTATTGTGTTTATGACTATATCAATACTGCTTTTTTGAACGTCATAAATTTGGTATATTTTTATTTCTGTTAGTCCCAAAATATTTTAAATTCCTCTTTGATTCAATGGTTGTTCAAGAGTTTGTTGCTAATTTCCATGTGCTATTCAATTTATATTCTCTTTTTATTAATTGCTAGTTTCATTACATTGTGGTCAGAAAAGACACTTGGTATGATTTTTACGTTCTTAAATGTATTAACATTTGATTTGTTGCCTCTTTTGTGATTTACTGCAGAATGTTCTATATGTGGTTTAGAAGAATGTGTAGTCTCCTACTGTTGATTAAAGGTTCTATATGTCAGTTTCATTTGCTCTGCAGTGTTGTTCAAATGTACTGTTTCTTTATTAATTTTCCATCTAGATACTCTTTCCACTCTTCAAAATGGGAAAGGGGATAGTAAAGTCACCTATTATTATATTGTTATCTAATTTTCTTTTAGATCTGTCAATATACTTTACATGCTTAGATACTCTGATGTTCAGTGCATATATGTGCATATATATATATACATACATACATATATATAATTATTATATATTCCACATTAATTGAGCCTTTGATCATCATAACATTTTCTCTAAAGATAGTTAATATAATGCCTATTCATAGTAAGACCACTCTTTTTTGTTAACATTTGCATGAAATCTCTTTTCATTCACTTACAATGTAATCTATTGAATCTAAAGGGAGATTCTTATAGACATCATATATTTAGATTTTGTTTTAAAGTCATTTCAGCCACTACATATTATTGGATTGGAAGCTTAATACATTTAAAATATTTGATTGGGAAAGCTTTATTGTTTTCAATTTAACTTTATTATTTGTCTTGTGTTTCTTTTGTCCTTCACTTTAGATATTGCTCTCAGTCCAGATTATGTTGTCCTTGTTGTTGTTTTGTATTGACAGGCTTAGATTCTTTTTTTTCTTTTGGATAACTTGCATAAATATTTTCTTTGTGGTTACTATAGGGTTTACTTATCACATAGTTACAATCACTTTTTAAAGTTGATAACTTTATTACCATATATGAACTCTGAACTTTTACCTTTCTTGCACTCCGCAAAAGACCACTAATACTATATATTATTCACATCACAGTTTAAGTCTGTTTGTTTATCTGTTAATGTAACATAGCAATTTAAATATTTTGTCTTTTATACTACAGTTTGCAATAATATTGTATTTGTCATTTATGTTTACTTTTACCAATAACTTTCACACTTTCTAATATCCTAGTGTTACTATTTTGTTCTTTCATTTTAAAATTAAAAACTCCTTTTAATATTTCTTGTAAAACAAGTATAGTGATGAGAAATTCCCTTAAATTTTCTCTAAGAAATTGTTTATTTTCCTTCATTTATAATGAACCTGATTGTTGGACACAGCATTCGTAGTTGGCAGGTTCCTTATTTTTCTTTCAGCACTTTGAGCATATAATTCCACTATCTTCTGCCCTGAAGTTTCCCCTCACTTTGATTGCCAACATTCCATCATATCTTGAAGAACACGATTTGCAGGGTGATTCATTTTTCCCCCCTGGATGAAATAATATTCTCCTGCTATGCAATTTTATAGCATATTGTACTTCTCTTATCTTTGTAAAAATGACAACTACTTATACATCACAGGCTGAAAGATCCTGTTGTAAAGTTGTACACACATACACAACACACAGAAATGTACATGCATACATATATGTGTTTATGTGTGTTTGTGTCTATTCTCCTAACTACCCACTGATAAATAGTATGTAGATCTCATTCAAAGCTCAGACTAAATCTATAAGGAGCATTTGTTATTACATTTCTTTTGCAAATGTGGAAACTGGCAAGAGTTACATAACTGCAAGATTTTAACTGTTTGTATTTCTGTATATTTTTAGTTCTTGAGACTGGTGTTCATCTTTGTCTTGTCTATTAAAATATACTAATGCCCTGTATAGTACTTGAAAAACTGTATCCTATTAATTTACTCATCCTGTAGGACTTGCTTTATGCTATGTACTGTACTAAGCACTTGTGATTAAAACAGACAAATCCTATTTTCATGGAGCTTATGGGCTAGAGCAAGAGTTCTAAACTCAGGTCCAATAGCCATGGATAGAATTCAAATGTCTGTTAACTGGGACAAGAGAAATTTTATTTTAATTGAAATAATTAAATAGTCTTAACCAAGATGTAGTGTTATTTTCACTTATATTTGTGGCTATAAATTATAGTACTGTTAGAAGTACATGTAACCTTGTTGTTTACAAAATAATAAACACTTAATATCATTTTATAGATCTTTCTATCTAAAAAATCTTTACCTTCATTTCTACTTTGACATTATGGTGTGACTAAGCCCATAAATTTATCTTGCTATTTAATGTGTTGATAATGAATATATTATTATACCATAACTTTTAAATATTCAGAAAACTACTTTTCAATATAATGGGCTTCTGCTGTAATCCTAAATCCTTTTTTTTTTGCATACTTCAGCATATTCAGATAAGTTTCACCAAATGTTAAAGTCTCTGTGGTGTTAGGACCTTAAGTTTTACCAGGTATCAAAGAGGTCCATGTTTAGAATCCATGTCTTAGAGAATGGGAGAAAATAGTACATTTCTTAATAGCACTATTTTTATAGTTATACAATCTGGGTTCAAATTTCAAATACATAGTTTATAATTGATGTGCTCTGTGACAAGTTACTTAACTTTGGTTTACTATTCGATAAAACATGAATAATAATTGCTCTTTTGCATTCTTGCTATTAGAATACAATAAGAGAATGATTATGAAATATTTATTCCAAAAACTCTCATCTATTAAACTTTTACTAACTATTATCTTTGTGACAGATCTAATTAATAAATGATTATGGCAAATAAAATTGTAAAAAAAATTAACAAAGAGTTTTAGAACTTAAACACTTATACAGTATTGATGAAAAAATACAATGGTAAAACTACTCTGACAAACATTTTGGCAGTGTCTTAAAAAGTTATGTATGTATGTATGTAAATATTCATAGCACCTGTATTTGCAGTAGTTCCAAACTATAAACAATTAATATTTATCATTATCTGAATGAATAATCATAACATATTTACATAATAAAATAATACTTTGCCATGAAAAGGACTGAATTAATGATATGTGAGTGTGTGTATCCATCCACATGAAGAAACCACAAAGGAAGTATGCTAATTGTAAGAAGCCCAGCAAGAATAGTACATAATGTATGATTTTATTGAAAGAAAACTCTAGAAGAAGCAAATTAATCTGTAGTGGAGATAAGCAGATTAATGATTGGTTAGGAAGAGTAGGATGAGGTTCAGGGAGGAGTGGTTACAAATAGGCTTAAGAAACTTCCTGGATGATGAATATATTCACTACCTTCGTTTTGATGGTTTCATAGAAACACACAAACATATCGAGATGAATCAAGTTGTATATTTTTAATGGGTACAGTTTACTGTATGGTATTTATGCCTCAACAACACTGTTTGAAACTTCTTTTACTGTATTTTAGGACATTCATATTAAGAATTAATATATGACATTCTATCACTTCCATAAAAGTTAGTCTACTAAACTTCTTATATAAAGAATATACACTCCAAGTAATTATCTTTTTTGCATATAATAATCATAAACATAGAAAAAATAATTTCCTCATTATCTGCTATTTATAGCTCTTCATTGCAACATTGAACAATGTGGCAACTAATCATTGTCCAAACATACTAAAAATTTACCCTATTTAACATATATAATTTTCTTTATTGTGATCATATAAACTAGTAATATAAACAAACTATTAGGCTGGTTACAGAATGAGTACTTGAATAAAATCTAAGGCACTGATCAATACTAGCGTACTGACATATAATTCTATGCTACAGAAAACCTTGGAATAAGCTTCCTGATTAAATATTCAAGGAATTGATTTTATAAATTATTTTCATTTCACAGCAAAAAAATGCAATAACAAACTCAATGAGTATTTGGAGAGGAAGAAGATGACTGAGGAAAATCCAATTGAGTCCATGTGACAGTTAAGACTGAAAACAGTAAAATGCATTTCCAAGAAAAATATTTTTCATATACCATGTTAAATGTGTCAACAAGATGAAAAAGCCAAATTGCTAAATTTAAAAATTAGTACAAATATAAAATTGCGGTTGAATCAAAGAAAATAGAAAAACCTTTGTTTTGTCTTATGATTCTAATACTGTACCCCATTCTCCAGTCTAAATCAGCCAAAGGATATTTATAACACATGCACGCATGCATGCACACACACACACACACACACACACACACACACACAAATCAAGATCATGTGACTGTCTCAAATCTTTTCAGAGATCTCTCATTACCCTTAAAGTCCTTACTATATTCTGTAAGACCCTATGTTTTATGTCCTTCATAATTCCTTTTCACCTGTTCCCCCATACTGCAGATCCTATATGCCTTTCCTTACTTCACTCCAATCACAATGACAGGCTTTATTTATCTTAAAACATGCCAACTTTATCCCCACTGGGACATTTTCATTAATTGCTCCTTCTTACCAAGAACATCCTTCTACAGATATTACAAGGCTCATTCCTCTCATCCTGTTCTCTGCACAAATGTCACTGCCTCAGAAAGCTCTTTCTGTACTTCTCTGTTTAAACTGACACTACCTTGACCTTGATCATTTTCTGTGTCTCTGTCATGCTTCACTTTTCTTTATAGCACTTGTCATCACCTGGTAGCAAATGATTGATTGGTTGACCAAATAATTTTTCCTTTCAATTGACTACAATCTCCTCAATAGGAGTTCCTTTGTATGCCTTGCTTACCACTATATCTGTGGTCCATTAAAAAATGGCACAGAGTTGTTATATATACACATATGTATATAGATACATATACAAAATTCATCATAGGATATCTAGCATTCTAGATGATTTCCCACACTTTAAGTAGCACAGTGCCTAAGTACACTGATTGTCTGGAAGGGATGACAGAAAATGAAGTCATACATTTGAGCAAAATATGTGTATATATATACATATAGATATGTTCAAAAATTTAATGGACAAAATAATTAATGTCTAATATCAGTACTATTATTTGATTCTCAATAGGTTCCTTTAGAAATTTGTGTATATGCTCATATAGGCTTTTCTCAAAACATACAGGAATACATATTTTGGAAATAAGATAAGTTGTTATAAAAAATAGAAGTTTTTAAATGATCATTATTTAAGAAAACATTACAAACAGAACCTAATATGCTAAGTTTATTAGGTGTATGGCCACAACAATTTTTCATCACACTGGCTATTATAATGGGATTAAAAACTAATATATGACATTATGAATTGTCTATTCATTAATTCAAACATTTATTAAGTATATTATGCTAAAGACTTTTCTTGGTTCTGTGAATACTACTGTTCATCAGAGAGATCTTTATGTTATGGAAAAGACAGATTACTGGATAAATAAAAGTGTGATAAAAACTAAAGGAATCAAGTTAGTATTTTAAATGCACATAAATAAGTGATTGAACTTATCATAAGCATTCTGAAATGTAGAATTGAATCACAAGTGATAATTGCATTAATTGCATGGGTTAAGGAATACAGGCCAAGATAATAAATCAGGAAATGATTAACAAATTGAGAAAATTTTTTCATGACTGGAGAATTGTGGATTATGGGCAAAGAAACATGATGAGCAAGATGGAAGTCTCAAAGGTATAGATTATGTGAGGCTTAATTGTCAGTCACAATAAAGATCCTGGATTTTCTTGCAAATACATTGGAAAGCCATCGAATTATATTTAGTATTGTGTTACATGATCAGATTTTTTTTACAAATATATAAACCTGAATTAACTGGTAATGGATTAGAACAGGATAGAGAAAATTTCACTACATATAAAGGTCTGTTAAGAGACAATTTCAGTATATCAGGAATTTGACTAGATTATTAGCAAAAATGATAGAAAGGAGTTGTAGATTACTGAGATATTTAATAGGGAGAATTGACACTAATTAGAACTTCAGGAAGGTTCAGGGATATAAAGGAGAAATATTTACTCCCACATTTTCAACTTGAAGTAGTGAGTAATGGTGGCAGATTTTCTGGAAAATTCAGGTTGGAAAGAGGATGATGATTTGAGTTTTGTTTCTGTTGAGTGTGAAATTCTTGGGAGCTATTCAAGCAAAGACTTACAGGATAACACAGTTAGATATTAGAGTCTAGATTTCAGAAGATATAAACATTTCAAATTTGACAGAATGTGACAGGAAATGAAGTCATACATTTGAGCAACATAGCCTAGAAATAGAGTAAGCCATGAGATGAGACAAGAGCCTTGGAAGTCACCCTGAGGAACTGTAACAATTAATGGTTGGATGGAAAAGAAAGAAGCTATCAGGATATTGGGAACTGGTGTCCAGAGAGCAAGAAAGAGAACAAATACAATGTGGCATTATGGAAGTTAAGGGAGTTTAACAAAAAAAAGGAAATTTTCAACTGTGTCAAATATGGTTGGGAGATACAGTGAGAAGACAACTAAGAAGTATAATTTTAAGAACATGAGGGCACAGTGAGCTGAATGTGAACAGTTTCAAGCATGTGGTAAATTTAGGATGCAAGTTAGAGTAGGTTGAAGAATCAAACAATATGTGAATGTAGCTAAAGGAAGCTTTGCAGGCAAGACTTTTTTAATTTTAGAATTTAGTTTTCCTGAAAACATACAAAATTCATCATAGGCTATCTAGCATTCTAGATGATTTTGCACACTTTAAGTAGCACAGTGCCTAAGTACACTGGTTGTCTGGAAGGGATGATCAGATGTAATTATTTTTTACCCAGTTTTAATATTCACATCCCCCCATATACCCTTTCTTTCACCCTCATTAGAACTGAAGTATCCTGTCCTATTTATATGCATGTTTTATCTATTATTGAGATTAATTAAAATGTCCAACATGATTGTTGATTTGTCTAGGTCCCCATTTAGTTGTTAATTTTATTTTACTCATTTTGAAAATGCATTATTAGATATATCTAATTTTTTTATTTCTATATATACATATTAATTAGGTCCATTTTATTGTTAAAATGTCTTTGTCTCTTATAATATTTATGGCTGAAAATCTCCCTTTGCTAATATTAATATAGTCACAATATTCTTTTGATTAGTTAATATGCATCTTGCAACCTATCTTTCTCCTTATAATTAAAAGACATTTATTCTAAACAACATTGAGCTGTTTTTCCTCAATATGACCATTTTTGTCTTTTAGCCAGTTTTTAATATGTAGTCTACAATCCTATTATGTTCTCTTCCCATTTTCCATTATTTCTCTATATTTTTGCTGTTGTTAAGTATTTTTCACTTCCACATATGGTAGTTATTAGTTTTAATAATATTATTTTAAATAATTTTATCATAAATATTATTGTTGCTTTAAACATTAACTTTCCATATTCTATTTTTGCATTTTTAGAGTTCATTTATTCTTACATGTTTATTTGCCATCCAGAATCACATTTTTCATCCTGTAGAATGCGCTTTAGAGTTCATATGCCCATAGAAATACTGGAAGTAAATTATTTCTGGGCTGGGGATGTGGCTCAAGTGGTAGCACGCTCGCCTGGCATGCGCAGAGCGCTGGGGTCGATCCTCAGCACCACGAAAAAATAAAGATGTTGTGTCTGCCGAAAACTAAAAAATAAATATCAAAAAAATTATATCTCTCCCCCATCTCTAAAATAAATAAATAAATAAATAAATAAATAAATATGTTCATCTTCTTGGATGACCAAATCCATCTTTATTTCACCCTTCATTTCTTGAGAACTCTCTTTTGAATGATCACAGGTTCACATGAAGTTGTAAGAAAAAATAGAAAAATATTTTTATAATTTCATTCAGTTTCCTACAATGGTAACATGTTATATAATTATAAAACAATATCATAAAGAGGAAACTGACAGCAAAACAATCTTATTCAGATTTTCAGTTTTATATGCATTCTAGTCACTTGTATGTATGTATATGTTTATGTGTATTCTTCAAAGAAATTTTATAACATATGGATTTCATATGACTAACATCAAGAGTCATGATACAAAAGATTTCCACCACAAGAATCTCTTTTGCTAGCCTTTCATGGTCACAGCCATCCTTCCACTCTCCACTTCTTTCCTATTGTCTTCTAAAGAAGCTAAAAAAGGAAAGCAACATAAATCCAAAGCAAAAAAAAAAAAAAAAAAGGAAGGAAAAAAATTAAAAAATAAAGAGAAATGCAGAAATAAATTATATTAATATCCCAAAAACCATAAAAACCATAGAGAAAACTGATGCAACAAAAAATGAGTCTTCAAAAAAATCAATAAAACTGATAAACCTTTCATGGTAGGAAAAAAAGATTAAAAAAGAGGAGACAAATCATCAGCAATAAGAATAAAACAAGAATGCTCATAATAGTTCTTAAAACCCTTAAAAGAATAACAACTGAATATTATAAGCAATATTACACTTATACATTCCACCACTTAAAAGAAATAGAATGATTCCTTGAGAACCAGAAGCTACCAAAATTCAACCAAGATGAACAAGGCAACATGAGGTACTTGTGGACATTAAAGAAGTCAAAGACTAATTAAAACTCTGCAGAAAAATAATCTACAACTCAGATGATTTTACTGGGTAATTCTAGAAAATGTCTAAAGTATTAATCCAAATTTTATGCTCTCCAAGAAAATGAAAAGGAAGAAGAATTTCTCCAATTTTTTAATCATTTCAACATTAACTTAATATCTCAAACTGGAAAAAGACAAAAAAAAAAGAATGAAAGAAAAAGAAGAACAAAAATAAATCTATACACTAATATCCCTCAAGATTATAAATAAAAAGATTCTTTTAAAAATTTTAGCAAATAGAATTCTGCAATACTTAAAAATTATTTATAAACCATTATCACTGAAATTATTAATATTCTCTAGATTTTTTTGTATTGATGATTGCACCCAGGAGTTCTTTACCACAGAGCTGTGTTTCCAGCTATTTTTATTTATTTATTTTTTATTTTGATACAGAATCTTGCTAAGTTTCTTAGGGCCTCACTATGTTTCTGAGGCTGGCCTCAGTCTTGTGATCCTTGTGACTCAACCTCCCAAGTAACTGGAATCACTCAAAATTATTTTTATTTATTTTTTGATACTGGGAAGTGAATCCAGAGGCACTCTACCACTGAGCTAAATACCCAGCCCTTTCCATGGTTTAGAAAAAAAAATTGAGACAGGGTCTTGCTAAGTTGCTAAGGTTGGCTTCAAACTTGCAATCCTCTTGCCTCAGTCTCTGGAGTCACTAGTATTAGAGGCATTACCACCATGCCTGGCTTCATGACAAGTCTTAAAGAGCACTCAGAGAGTTCTATATACCTGTTACTTCATTTCTCCTAATAATTATATTTTAGCTAAATACAATACAGTTCCAAATTCAGGAAATGAATATTAGCATAATGTATATGCATGCTTCTCTGTCATTTTATTCTATGATCAGATTTGTGTGCTTCCACTATAATCAAAATGGGCTGGAGCTGGGGCTGGGGCTGGTGCTCAGTGGTAGAGCTCTTGCCAAGCACACATGAAGCCCTGGTTCAATCCCTACCACCACATAGAAAAAAATAAACAAAATAAAGATATTAAAAATGACACCACGTTAAAAAATGTAAAACTTTTCCATTATCACAAAAATCACCTAGACACTACCCCTTTAGAGAGGGGGGTAGCCACACATACCCCTCCTTTCCCACTTTCTCTTAATCCCTGGAAACCATTAAAGTGGTCATAATTTTGACATTCCCAGGATGTTTTATAAGTGAAATAATTGAGTATGTAACAGGATTGCCTTTTTTTTTACCTTTCAGAATAATACCCTAGGATCCATCCAAGTTTTATTTATGAATACTTTGTTTCTTTTTGTTGATTACTAGTACTACACAATATACAAATACCTTTTATTTAACCATTTACCTGCTATAGCATATTTTGGTTGATTTTATTTTTTGGCTATTATAACTAAAGCTGCTATGGAAAAACATGTACTTTGTTTTGTGTAGGCACATGTTTTTGTTTCTCTGGGATAAACTCTCAAGAGTGCAACTGCTGGGTCATATGACATTTGCATATTTAATTTTTTGAAAAACTGCCAAATGTTTTCCAAAGAGGCTGCACCATTTTACATGCCCTCTAGAAATCTTTGAGAGATCTAATTTCTCTGAATTCCCTGCCAGCATTTGGCTCTGTCACTATTATTTTCTCCTTAAATGTATTTAGCTCTTTGGATATGTGTGTAGTGATATTTTGTTGAGGTCTTAATATGCATTTCCCTGATCGTGATGCTGAACATCTTTTCACATGTTTATTTACCATGATTATATCCATTCTAATGAAATATTTCTTCACATCTATTGCCCATTTTAATTGGATTATTTTTCTCGACAATTTTTTAGAGTTTCTCATATATTCTAATTATGAGTCCTTTATCATATTGTGATTTGCTCATTTATTTTTGTGGAGCTTGGGACTAAACCCAGTGACTCACACATACAAGGCAAGTGCTCTACCATTGAGCACTATATCCCCAACTACATACCCAACTGTGAGCCCATTTTCTCCATGTCTATAATAATCTTCCTCATAAGAGTATCCTCATGGAATTGATTTGCTTTTTATAAAGTGTGATTTATCATTAAAATCTTTATGAAATCATGTTTTCAGTGATATGTCTAAGAGCTCTTCAGTAAGCACTAGAGCCCAAAGCTTTTCTCCTATATTTTATGGAATTTTTATAGTTTTATACTTTACATTTAAATATGTGATTTAATTTGAAGTAATTGTTTAATAAAGGACAAGATTCCCACCACTACCACCATATGGATATCCATTTGCTCTAGCACCATTTGTTGAAAAATATATCTTTATCCCATTGAAATTCTTTCACATATTTTCCCAAAATCAGTTGTCTCTACTTGTGTGCATTATAGTTATACATACTATTGGGGTTCATTTTGACATATTCATACAAACCTGGAATATAGTTTTCTCCACTTCAGTCCTCAGTACTTCCCCTTCTCCCCCTGTTCACCCTCCCATTCTCCTTCCTATACTCTAGTGATCTTCTATATTTTTTAAAAATATTCATTCTATCTATGAAACAATACCACATAGGCTTTTTTTTCAGTGCTGGGGTTCAAAATCAGGGCCTCAGGCAAGCTAGACAAATGCTCTACCACTGATTTATATCCCTATCCTGTATCACAGTCTTGCTTAATGTTACTGCATCATAAGCCTTCAAATCAGGTATTGTGGTTCATCACACTTTATTCTTCTCAATATTGTTTTCCAAATCACTGTAATTCATCTAAATTGTCAAATTTATATGTGGAGAATTTTCACAGCATTCCCTTATCATACTATTGTTTTCAGGATCTAGACTTACATCTGATGTTGATAAATTTGGTTTTTTAAATATATTTTTTAGTTGTAGATGGACACAATATCTTTATTTATTTTTATGTGGTGCTGAGGATCAGACCCAGTGCTTCACAAGTGCAAGGGAGGTACTCTACCACTGAGCTACAGCCCCAGCCCCCCAATTTTTTTAATTCTTTGTCAGCCTTGTTAGAGAGTTTTCAGCATTATTGATTATTCATTTTTAAATTTTTATTTCATTAGTTTCTTTTAATTTTAATCTGTATTGGTTTCTGCTCTTATTTTTTTATTTTCTTCCACTTATTTTGAGTCTATTGTTGCTAATTTCTTGATGTAGGACTTTAGATTTTGATTTGAGACTTTATCTCTTTTATAATATATATGTTTGGTATCATAAGTTTCCCTTCAGCATGGCTTTATCTGAACCTCACAAAATTTGTAATTTTGAATTTTTCACTCATTTCCATGTATCTTTAAGATTTATCTAGAGACTTCATATTCAACCTATGGAATATTTAAAAATCCCTTGCTCGTTTCATAATGTTTGGGGATTTTCCTGTTATGTTTCTCTGGTTGATACCTTGCTTAACTATTTTTTCAGAGAAATATATCATGTATAACTTAAACTTCTAAAATTTTCTTAATGTTTTCTTTATGGCTCAGGAGAGTTTATCTTGATATATATTCCATGTGAACATAAAAAAGATTATGTAATCTGTACCTGCTGAGTATTTCGTAAATATCAAATAGATCCTGTTGGTTAATGATGTTGTTAAGTTCTTCTGTATCCTTGATGATTTTCTGTCTAGTTGTTTTATCAGTTGTAGAAAGAGGTTATTGCTATCTCCAACTATAATTGGGGATATTACTCCTAAGTCTATTAGCTTTTGCTTTACATATTTTGCAGCTGTTTTATTTGGTGCTACATATATAGGTTGGTGTTTCTTCTTGGAATGCTAATATATTATCATCTTCTCTGGTAATTTTCTTTGCTCTAAAGTCCATTTTATCTGATATTAATTTAGTCGCTCCACTTTTCTGTTAATTTACATTTGCAAGAATATATTCTTCTATCATTTCACTTCAACTAACCCAGGAGAATATTTATATGAAACCACCTAAATATAGTGCATGCCTGTAATATTTAGATGAAGTCACCTAAATATGGATTATTTAAAATTATCTACTGTACTAATATTTATACAGTAATTATTTTTCCTAGACCATTTACATTTAAAGTAAATATTCTTGTGTTATAGCTTAAGTCTGTGTTATGGTTTGGATGTGAAGTATCCCATAAAAGCTCATGCATAAGACAATGAAAGAAGGTTAAGAGGATATATGATTTGATCATAGCCTTAACCCAATCAGTGAGTTGATCCTTGATGGGATTAACTTGGTGATGGCTGGAGGCAGATGGGATGGGGCTAGAGAAAGTGGTCCATTGGGGTGTGGCTATAGGGTATATATTTTGCATCTGGAGAGTGGAGTCTCTTTCTCTCTCTGCTTTTTGATCATCATGTGAGCTGTTTCCCTCTGCCATACTCTTCTTCTATAATTGAGCAGGCTGTATATATGGACTCAGACCTCTGAAACCATGAGCCCTTAAACTTTTCCTCCTCTACAGTTGTTCAGATTGGGTCTTTTAGTCACAGCAGTGAAAAAAGATGACTAAAACAGTGATAAATTTTTTATGTTTGTTTTCTCTGGTTCTTTTCAACTGTTTTTACCTTCTAGCCTTTTTTTAACCTAAATTTTGAGGGAAATTTCTGTGTTTATTTTGGTGTTTTGAGGGGTTTTTTTTGTCTGCTTTTTGTTTTTGTTTGTTTTTCTGGTGCTGGGAATTGAACTCAGGCCCTTGTGCATGTGAGGCAAGCACTCTAACAACTGAGCTATATTTCCAGTCCCTATTTTAGTGTTTTTGAGTGCATTGCTCTGTATAGTTTGCTTCATGATTGCTTTACTTAATATGTATACATAATTTGTCACATTTTACTGGTATCACTGTTTTACCAATTCAAGGTAAGTACTTACTTCCGTTGATGTCTCTTTACCCCTATGTTTTGAAAATATAATCTTGTTAATTATTCCCTGTACATACACTATATATAATATCAAGTGATGTCATAACTTTTGACTATCAGATATATTTTTTTAAAATTAATAAGAATGGTAGTCTATTATACCAAGCCTTATTGTTACCCATTCCAGTGTTCTTTCTGAATTATAAAGTTCAGAGCATTTTTTTCTTATTTCCTTTCTGTTTAGACAAATTCCCTCAGTTATTTGCTTTGTTTAGGACTACTAACAAAATATTCTCTAAAATTTTTATTCATCTATGATTTTTGGGGGGTACCAGGGACTGAAGTCAGGGGCACACAACCACTGAGCCACATCTCCAGCCCTATTTTGCATTTTATTTAGAGACAGGGTCTCACTGAATTGCTTAGTGCCTCACTGTTGACGAGGCTGGTTTGAACTCATAGACCTCCTACCTCAGACTCCCTGAGCCACTGGAATTACAGGCATGTGCCTGCATGCCCAGCTATGAATATTTTTATGACCCTTAACTCCTTAAAGAATTCTTCTCCATTATAGGAATATAGTCTACAATCTCTTTCACTTGAATAGGTTCTATTCATGATTCATTTGTCCCTGTAATATGTTTTAAAGCTAAATCAGTGCTAGTTGTCTAAATTTACTGAAATGATCACTGTTTTAGCCAAGGTTCTGATTATCTTTCTTCTGAACATATGCCTTCTTCTTTGTTCAAATTAAGTACCAGAATACCCATTATTAAATTCCCCTGTAAAAACTGGTATATAAGGAGTTGGTTCCAGTTTTTAGAGGGAATGCCTTCAATTTTTCTCCATTTAGAATGATGTTGGCCTGAGGCTTAGCATAGATAGTCTTTATGATGTTGAGATATGCTCCTGTTATCCCTAGCTTTTCTATGCTTTGAACATAAAGGGGTGCTATATTTTGTCAAATGCTTTTTATATGTCTATTGAGATAATCATATAATTCTTATCTTTAAGTCTATTGATGTGATGAATTACATTTATTAATTTCTGTATGTTGAACCAACCTTGCATCACTTGGATGAATCCTACTTGATCATAGCATATGATCTTTTTTATATGTTTTGGTACTCGATTTGCCAGAATTTTATTGAGAATTTTGGCATCTGTGTTCGTTAGAGATATTGGTCTGAAATTTTCCTCTTTTTATGATGTGTCTTTGCCTGGTCTTGGAATCAGGGTGATATTGGCCTCATAGAATGAGTTTGGAAGTGCTGCCTCTTTTTGTATCTTCTGAAAAAAATTGTGAGTATTGACATTAATTCTTCGTTAAAGGTCTTGTAGAACTTGACTGTGTATCCCTCTGGTCCTGGGCTTTTCTTCATTGGTAGACTTTTGATGGTGTCTGCTATTTCGTCACTTGAAATTGATCTGTTTAAATTGTGTTTATCATCCCAATTCAATTTGGGTAAATCATATGACTCTAGAAATTTGTCAATGCCTTTGATATTTTCTATTTTATTGGAGTACAAGTTTTCAAAATACTTTCTAATTATCTTCTGTATTTCTGTAGTGTCTGTTGTGATATTTCCTTTTTTATCACGTATGTTAGTCATTTGAGTTTACTTTCTCCTTCTGTTCATTAGCATGGCTAAGGGTCTGTCAATTTTATTTATTTTTTCAAAGAACCAAGTTTTTGTTCTGTCAATTTTTTCAATTTTTTAATTTCATCTCTGATTTTAATTATTTCCTATCTTCTTCTGCTTTCTTCTCATTCCAGTCAGAATGGCAGCCATTATGAAGACAAACAACAGTAAGTGTTGGCAAGGATGTGGGGAAAAGGTACACTCATACCCTGCTGGTGGGACTGCAGATTGGTGCAGACAACATGGAAATTATTGTGGAGATTTCTTGGAAAGCTGGAAATGGAGCCACCATTTGACCCAGCTATCCCTCTCCTCAGTCTATACCCAAAAGACCTAAAAACAGCATACTACAGGGACACAGCCACATGAATTTTTATAGCAGCACAATTCACAATAGCTAAACTGTGGAACCAACGTAGATGCCCTTCAATACATGAATGGATAAAACAAAATGTGGTATGTATGTATGTATGAATGTGTTTATACACACACACACACACACACACACACAATGGAATATTACTCAGCAATAAAAGAGAATAAAATTATGGCATTTGCAGGTAAATGGATGGAATTAGAGAAGATAATGCTAAGTGAAGTTAGCCAATTCCAAAAATCCAAATGCCAAATGTTAGTCTTTTATATAAGGATGCTAATTCATAGTAGGATAGGGAGTGGGAGCATGGGAGGAATAGATTAACTATAGATAGGATAGAGGGGTTGTAGGGGAAGAGAGGGGGAATGGGGTTATTAATGATGGTGGAATGTGATGATCATTATTATCCAAAGTACAGGCATAAAGACACAAATTGGTGTGAATATACTATATATACAACCAGAGATATGAAAAATTGTGCTCTATATGTGTAATAAGAATTGTAATGCATTCTGCTGTCATATATAAAGAAAAAAAGAAAAAAAGAAAAGGATGTGATGGTGCATACCTGTAATACCAGCAGTTCAGGAAGTGGAGGCAGGAAAATCACAAGTTCAGGGATTGCCTCAGCAATTTAGTAAGGCCTTAAGCCATGTATAGAGACCCTGTCTCAAAATTAAAAAAATAAAAATGTCTGTAGGTATAGCAGGAAAGAGACCCTAGTTTCAACCTCTAGTACCAAAATAAAAATTAGTATTTATGCACTAATCAAATAGGTATTTGTACAGCAGTCTTGATATAATTGGGCAGTTAGAGGATTGGTTTACAACTAAAAAGAAGAAATATTACTATATATATATATATTCCCATGAGACAGTAAAGAAGCACATGAAAGAGTTGATTAATAATAGGTAACAATGCCTTGGGGAAAACCTCTATTTGGGTGATGGGATGCTGAAGGACTGGGGCGTAGAAACAGGTTCAAGGAAGGTGTGATCAAAAGCTCAATGGAGGGCTGGGGCCTTGGCTCAGTGCTAGAGAGCTTGCCTGGCACTCATGAGGCACTGGGTTCGAAACAGAGGCACGAGATGGGAGGGAAAGAGAGAGAAAAGTGGAATTGCATGGAAATGGAAAGAGACCCTCATTGTTATAAAAAACTACATAAAAGAGGTTGTGAGGGGAATTGGAAGAAAAATAAGGAGAGAAATGAATTACAGTAGATGGGATAGAAAGAGAAGATGGGGGGGAGGGGGATAGTAGAGGATAGGAAAGGTAGCAGAATACATCAGTCACTAGTATGGCATTATGTAAAAATGTGATTGTGTAACCTATGTGATTCTGCAATCTGTATTTGGGGTAAAAATGGGAGTTCATAACTCACTTGAAACTATTGTTCGAAGTATGATATGTCAAGAGCTTTGTAATGTTGTGAACAACCAATAAAAAAAATAAAATAAAATAAAAAATAAATAAATAAAGGTATAAAAATTTTTTTTAAAAAAAAGAATAAAATAAAGGTATTGTGTTCACACACAACTAAAAAAATACACATTAAAAATAATGGGTAACATATACATAAGTTCTGAAATCACATGGACTCCTTCCTTGGGTTAAAGGCCATCCTACATGATTCATTCATCTTCAGTTTCTACCTGCATATCCTGTCTTCAATGCTATTATGAACAATTATTTATATTAGAGAACTACTTGATATACCTCAAAGTTTCTTCTTATCAGAATTTTGTAAAATTCATCCCAAACCAAGGTATGTCCAGAGCTAATCTTTTTTAAAATAATTCTCCTTTTATTTATTCCTAATTGAAAGAGAAGGTGACATTCCTTTACATTGGGAGTTCTAATATTATGCCCAACTAGTGGTTCTCAGTTCTTTAAATATAAGCCTTACCATTTACTTTATGTTTTACACTGATTGACTGCAACACAAACAGTAGCATATTCTTTATTTTATGTGATCAGTATGTTTTCAATTGCTGTCCTCCATAGGATGATATGCCAGGGTGCCACAGGCAAACTTTGTTTCCCATGTATTCACGCTGTTTTCTGCTTATTTCTTCTTTAGCAACCATCACATAGTGTTTCTCTTCCTGGCTCTAACAGTAAGCATCTTCTGGCTACCATCAATCTTTCTAGATCCTAAAACTGATATAGTGTTGACTGGTCTTCTCTAGCCATTCCAGACTAAGAACTCCAACATTCTTTAACTCCAGACTGAGCTGGTATCATTATCCCTATTATTCTGATTTCTGTGCTTTCCAATATAAGATTAATTCAGCCAATTATATTCACTAAAAAGGAAAGATTAATGAGCCACAATAATATCACTCCCAGATAACATCAGACTTTGATTTTATAAGCATTTATGTGGAGATACAATAACTATAGTTTGTTTTCTCAAATTTAAGATGTTATTCCAGCATGGGAAATCAAAACCTCAAAGAAAAAAAGGGGTGAGGGAGAAAGAGAAAGAAAGAAAAATGAAAGAAAGAAAAAAAGAAAGAAAGGATGGAAGGAAGAGAGAGGGGGGAGAGAGAGAGAGAGAGAGAGAGAGAGAGAGAGAGAGAGAGAGAGAGAGAGAGAGAGAGAGAGAAAGAAGCCATTGTAGACTAGATATTTATTACAAAGAGGTCTTTTACCTAACAAACCACACAAGAATGCAACAAAAATTCTGCCAACATTTTTGGCTTCTCTGCCTAAAAGAGCAACTCATTTTGACTAACAATCCTTTTAGAACTTGAAGTCTCTTAAGAAGTCATCCAAATTTTTCTGGCAAATATTCAATTGGTTTGTCTCAAGTGTTGCCTTATTCACTAAATCTAAAGTAAAATGTCACATTAAAAGTATTTATTCTTTGCAGATACTTAAGCTAAAAGTTTACTAAAAATCACACCTGCCCTAATACAAAAAGTAACATACTTATCTATCCTGGGTTCACAGTAAGCTCTTTTATATTTGCCAAGTTGAACATGTACATTCAAATGTCACCTATGAGCAAATAGCAGCTGGGAATCATAATCATATATGTCACTTAGATGAAAACAATTGCCTTTTTCCTACTCTGGCAATATTTCAAAGAAATTCAAAATACTTTCCTGAAAAGACATGCATTTATTTTGATAGAAGAGAACTTTCAGTTCTTTCTTTCTGACTTTTGGAATTGTAAAGAGCTCTTTTATAATGGCAAGTTAGCTCAAAGAAATAATAATAACCTCAAAGAAAGGAGCAAATTTACCACTTAGCTTGCTCTCTAAGAGTGTGCACTTAACAGTTACCTTACCTTCAAGTTAATAGATATAATTTATAAATGACAAAAATTGCCCTTGTCTTCAGATCACTGATAAAAATTATAGTCTTTATAAACATAGCATATAATTTTGACTGAGAGGGAAATCCTTCTTGTGTATATTTTCAGCAGTGTGTACCAAATCTAAATTCAATCATTCTATTTTTGATGCTAAATGTAATCAGCAGATAGTTGAAATACTTTTTGCAACCCTCAGTCATATATTTATTGTAACAGGGATTACAATTGTGTACTGGGTCATTTATCTATCTATCTATCTATCTATCTATCTATCTATCTATCTTTTTTGGGAGGGGTTCATTGTTGCTTTTCTTTGTCCCTTCACTGTTTCCTTTGTGACAAAATGCTAATTATTCATGAAAGGTAGAAGAGTAAAGAAGACAATAGAGAAAAATAAATAGAATAATACTATACATTTTGTTCCAAATGAAAAACCAATGTATTAACCTGTATTTGGTTTCTGAAATATAAAATAGTATCTTACAAATGAAAGACATTGTTAAATTTCTTCACAATGAATTTTGCTCCCATTTTTGTTTTTAAAAAAATTCAAAGATAACATATTTTAGAGAGCAAGGTAAGACAGAATAGCAAGACTTAAAACAAAACATGAAAAAAATGCATGACCTCTCTCAAGTAAAATTCAAATCTAATTCAGAGAATCACCTTTCATTTTGCCTTCTAAATATGCCTAGCATTTGAAATCATAACATTTCTCACCAATGTGATATTGTGGAGATGATTCCTTATCAAAAGTGAAAGTGTTGCATCTATAAAGCAGCCAATTTGTTTTTTATAACTGTGATATATGTGACAAACCAAATATTTGTTTTTCATTTAAAAGTCAAGAGTATGGATAGTCAGCTTCAGTGGTTTTTGTTATAGGATCCACAAAACAATACATTTCTTGTTGGAGCTTTGCAAATATACACAAACAGGACAGTCAATAAATTCTGTAGAGTTCAGTTGCCCACAAGTATAGATGGATCCATCTGGTATTGAACAACAGATCACTTTGTCTATTCCAAGAATCTGCTCTTTAAATATAATATTTCAGATGTTACAAAAAAAAACAAGGGACCAACATTTTAGATAATTTTGTTATAAAAAAGAGAATCAGAAGAGATTAGAAAAAGAAAGGACTGATATTTCAGACCATGTCTTTCAACCCCCTTCATTTATGGACAGAAAGCTATGAAAAAACAATAGCTCATAATAGAATAAAAATTAGGGATACTACTGAGACAAAAATTCAGAATGTAGTCCAGTATATTTGAGCCTTTGGGAGCTTCTAAAGGACATGATGGCTTGTGGAGTACTTGTTTCATGTTCTGCAATCACTATTGTATACCTTTTCAAATAGTCCCTGTGTAAATAAACTTATCCTAAGTTTCCCTATTTGGATGCGCTGTTTTCGGTTGTGATGCTATGGCTACACAAGCTTGTAGTCATACTACAAAAGTTCTGAGCTAAGATTTTCATCTATAAAAAGGTGGCAATAAAACGAACTTCCCAGAGTTGAAATGAAAATCAAATGAGATAATGTATGCAATCACTTAATAAAGTGTCTGACACATAATAAGATTTCAATTAATGTTAATTATCACTAGTGTGTGTACATGACTTATTCTTCCGTGTAAGTAGAGATGTACAGGGAATTTTGATATCTGAGTATTTAAGAAACATAATGTGGGACTCTCAGTAGCTACTAGAGAAAAGTATTCCATTATGCATTTATCCATTTTAAATAAAAGATAATAACCCACACTAAAATCATCCCCCAAAGGAAACCATTTGCTAATGCAAAAAAACTCACAATTTTATCACTTTATTTATCAAGTCTGAGGTAACAACTTAAGGTTCTATCAATCACATTAGATCAATATTATTAGAAAGAGTACATTTTATTAGGTAATAAAATAGTAATCATAAGATTCTGATGATAATATCAGCAACATGACCACTGATCTTCATATCATAGATTCCTAGAAGAGGGACTGAAATGTTAAATAAAATGTCAAATAAACTTGCTTCCACACTATTTAGAGGTTTAATGTGGACTACCTACTAAAAATAGCTCTTTCAAAAGAATCAGATATCCATTTAAGGGAGCTACTTTTTTTTAATTTCAATCAAAAGTTGATATGAAAATAGCAGACCTGATTTACATCTTGTTCCACCTGAAACTTTAATGATGCCTTTGAATGTGTAAATCTGCCCTCTATTTTTAAGTGAACCATCAAAACTAGGACCAAAGACACAAAGGTTCCCTTAGGGTGAAGCAGAGACAGATTATGAGTTAGAAATAACTTGCAGTTAGGGGAGAATTTCATGAAAATCACATGAATGAATTAATTTAGCTTATATCAGCATCTCTGAAAGACTCTGCTTACAGGATGCCTATGGCTGAAGTGATATTGAGTACCATTTATATGCTGGGTTTCAGCAGACAATCATAGCAATGCTCATAGGGACCTTAAAGAGAACATTATCTTAACTCCCTTCCTTGTTTTTCTAATCTGTTATTTCCTTCTCCATTCCTAAAAAGGAGATAATTGACAGGTCTAAAGAAAAAACACATGTATTTAGTTTATGTAATTTAGTTTTTAATGTATTTTGGTCCTTCCAAAGGCCTCATTAACTAGTTGTATAAATTTAACATTTTAATTCCTGTTTTTAAGAAAAACCAAGAATGCATTTTGGGGCAAATACCACTCACTAAAATTCGAAGGAAAATTTACTCTGAAAATTCAAATAAAAGCCAAAGCTATTAATATTACAACTGACTCCACAGGACAACTTAACTTTAAAGAATCAACAACTTGAATATTTTAAAGAATTGTCTGGACAAAGCTAGACAAATTCAGGGCTAAATAAGACATAGTTGAAAAGTGAAAAGTAATGCTCAGAGTTTCCATGACAATGTTGTTAACCTCAAATTGAAGAAAATGTCTTTTATTCTTCCTGAACGTGATTTTATCATCCAAAGTTTTAAATGTTTTTTTTTTTGTGTGTGTGTGGAAATATTGGGTGAGAAAAATGAGACAGATACAGCATTTACCATATGGCTCTGGGTAGCAAAGATATTTTGGTAAACATCAGACAAGTATGAGCTCAGCTAGGCTTTTACAAGTATATTATTATTGCCTAAATAATTACAACCTTCAAGATCAGTTTCCTAATCTACATCATATAATACAAACTCATGACAAGGGTTGTTGTAACTATAGATTTATTGATTTTCTATGAATCCATTTAAAAATATTTTGTATTTCATTTTTTTTGGGGGGGGCTACCAGGGATTGAACTCTGGGGCACTTGCCCACTGAGTCATATCCTCAGACCTATTTTGTATTTTATTAGAGATAAGGTCTCCCTGAGCTATTTAGTGCTTCACTTTTGCTGGGGCTGGCTTTGAACTCATGATCCTCCTGTCTCAGCCTCCCAAGCCACTGGGACTACAAATATGTGTCACTGTGCCTGGCCAATATTTTGTATTTCTTATGTGGCCAGCCCTACTCTAGTCCTGGCTGAAAGTGAGAAAATATTTGGCTATTTAGTAAAGAATGTTTACAGTAATTCTGGGGAAAAGATGATAAACAGATACATACACAAATTTACAAATAAAAATAAGAGAATATTTTCAGAGAGATTCAGTTATTGTGTGGTACTATAGATTTAGTAGTATTAAACTTGGTCTCAAATTTTAGAGCTTACAGTCTTTGGGAAATACACAAACAAGCATATGAAATTAATGTGTGATGATTGTGACAAGGCAATAAATGAAGAAGCTATGACAACATAGCAGATGGGAGCTTCACTGGAGAAATGAAAGCTAATAAGTGATAAATGTAAAAAGAATTTTCAAGGAACCATTCTATTAGTTTAAAAGTCCATTGGTTATATGGTAAACATCAAAATATTTAAGATGGAATCAGCAAAATAGCAATGAAATGTATGTTTGGGTAGTTAAAAAAGTTAAACAGGTCTTGGGGTAAAATGAGATTGGAAAAAAATGGAGGATGATTTTTAATAGCATAAATGTTAGGCTAATGGCTATGGACTTCAATCTATAAGCTGTATTTACGGCGTGTCATGGAGAACTTAAAATCATAGGACAGAGAATATAGCACATCTTATAAAGCTTCAATTTTACTAGAGGAAATAAAAAACCATCAATGGACACACTGTGGAATGAACATGATATTCACATGACTTGGTAAAGGAAAAAATCTTGTAAATGAACATTTTCAAATATAGTAGCAACTTCAGTGTTCAAATGCATTCACCAGTGTAATTAGGGAACTAAAAGGATAGTTATTTATTCACTTACTGGAGAGGAGTTTGATTGATTATTTTAGCCAAGCAATGCCATGCTTATGTTACCTAGCAAGACTTCAGTTGCTGTACCATAACAGTGTGGTTTTCCTAGTAACTTTTCTTGGGAAAAACATTTATATTTGTCAGATGTTTACTTTCTAAGTAAGAAATTACTGGCTTTGAGTCTTAATCTAATTATATATAGGATCATCTCAGGAAAATGACATTTAAAAGAAATAAATCTGTGTTTTAGAGGTGATAATTGGCAGAGTTTTGCACTCAGATATCTGCCTGGTCAACAATTCATGATTGCATTACTTGAGATGAACTCTATTCCTGGCTGAAAGTGAGAAAATATTTGGCTATTTAGTAAAGACTGTTTTCAGTAACTCTGGGGCAAATATGATAAACAGATACATACACAAATTTACAAATAAAAATAAGACAATATTTTCAGAGAGATTCAGTTATTATTCCCTAAATCTGCCTTAACTTGAAACATCACATGACTACAAATAACCAGAGATTTTTTAGCTTGGTTAATCTGATATTTGCAGGTATGCAAATTATCTGTCTTCCTTAAGCATCTAAGAGATGACAGCAAAAAGAATGAAATCAATTCATGAAGGTCAACCTTTCCAGATATCTATGTATTATCAAAGAATCCAAGATATGTTTTTCAGCCTTCTCTATAAGTTAAGAATGCTAAATAAGCATTCAATGGCTGGATACAGCTTGCCTAAAAGAGGGCACTGACCTGGGGACAACTTGGTCTATATCTTTTATTTTTTTTGTTTTTTTATTGGTTGTTCAAAACATTACAAAGCTCTTGACATATCATATTTCATACATTTGATTCAAGTGGGTTATGAACTCCCATTTTTACCCCAAATACAGATTGCAGAATCACATCAGTTACACATCCACATTTTTACATAATGCCATATTAGTAACTGTTGTATTCTGCTACCTTTCCTGTTTTAAAGATCTTCTTGTTTATTCAAATACAAATTTGTTTTAATCACCATAGTACTGATTATTTTGTTGCAAAAATTTAAATAAATTGGTATTAAATCTAAAGAAAATAGGCTTTGCTCAATCAAAATAAATATTCCTAAAAATAATGATAATAAACATGGTTAATGTAATTGTTACAAATACTGGAGTGTCAGGAAGAATTAGATAAGTACTCAGAAGTAGCTTGGCATGGCCAAATTTTCTTTTCCAGAAAGGTGTACTACAGAACAAAGTCTGGCAAGCAAGCACACTTGAGTGGGCAGTTCTCCTGTATTTATCAAAGTAATGCCCCTTGCTTTGAAAGAAGGAGTTTAGTGCTGCAGTCTATGCCATTGACTAATTTTAAAATTGCTGAGGGCAAAGGGAAGGGCCATAGTTAAAATGACTACTATTGGATGCAGGTTGGGGAGCTCAAAATAGCCACAATTGGATACATTTGGGCCATTCTCTGGAGACTGGATCCAGGAATTTAGATAGATAGGCTACAGGCTGTCTCTCCTAAATCCTAATTTTACATTTGAGGTTAAATACTAGATTCTGAAAATGGACCACTGGACTTCTTATTTCTCACAGTAATTAAATAATCTCCATTTTGATTTTTGAAAGAATATTTTATTATTGGCATTTAATGGCATTATTGTTTTTATAAACTAAAGTTATATTGGTAGTTATAAAGAAATAACAAAGTTTATGTGCTGGTTACTCTTAGGCATCAATTTGACCTGATTAAGGAATGCCTAGATATTTGGTAAAGTCTTATTTCTAAGTATGTCTGTGAGGGTGTTTCTGGAGATTAGGATGTGATTTCATGGACTAAATGGGGACGATCTGCCCTCAATATATCAAGTACTAAGCAACTGACTGGTGTCCTGTTGAAACAAAAAACAGAAAAATGATGAATTTGTTCTGTTTCTCTCTGCCCCACCCTGGACCTGGAGTTGCAACAGCCTTCTTCTGACCTTGAGCATCAAAACACCAGATGCTCTGGCTTTTGAACTCTGGAATTTACACCAGTACCCCCCCACACACACACACATGCACACTCAAAATCTTAGCACTTTAGCCTCTGATTCAGAGTTACACCATTAATTTTCCTGCTTTTCAGGCCTTTGAACTTGGGCAGCCATATTACCAGAGTCCTTGGGTCTCCAGATTGCAGAAAACCTACCAGGAAAATTCTCAGCCTCCATAAGTATTTGATCCCATTTCTCTAACAAATTGCCTCTTATATATCCCTACATCCTTCCTTTTCTCCCACACTCTGTCCCCTCTCTCCCTTTCTCCCTCCTTCCATCATTCCTTTCTTTTGGTGTTCTCTCTCTCTCTCTCTCTCTCTCTCTCAAACCCTAATACAGATTATATAATAAACAAAGTTTGCTATCTTTGTTTTATTATGTCATTAATAGTATATATTTATTTAAACTTATAATCTAGAAGAGAGAAAAAAGCTTCCAAATCTTCTCTACTATCCCACTCTTATTATTCAAACCATTGCTTCTTTGGAATTTCACAATTGAAACTTGGCTCATATATACAAACACAAATTACACCTTAAAACCACATAACAATTACTAATCCATAGTCAATCTTCATATAAAAAGGCATCATAACCATCCTATCAGTTTAATTTTTTCAATTGTTACACTCTTCTGTCATTTTTACTGACTTTTTTTCCGTATTACCAAGGAATACTGTTTTCCTAAAATGTTTAGAATGAGAATGATTAATCTGTCTTCTAATCACCATTTTAAATTTTCATGAATTTTGATCTTATATGATTATTTTCCATCACCTGGTTACATATTTAGGTAATTATAAATCTGAAGATGATGACTGTACATGCCTACAATTTTTTAAGTGATGTACACATTATCAGTGTTGCTGAAATGAAACATTTTTATGAAAATACACTTTGGATTCTATCTGAAAGTAATAATATATTGATGGTTCCCCAAACTTAGTTGTACATGAATTACCATCTAGGACAGTTTCATATTTATGAAAGTTGATGCAGAAATCTAAGCATATCATAAGGTTCACAGATATACACATTTGGTGAACAGTTTTCTCAGATGAAAGTTTAAATGAATATGTTGTGCTTTAATAATTTAATGATTTTTATCTTCTAAGGGATATATATTTATATAATTAATACATTTAAGCTTCTTAAAACTCATCAAAACTCATTCAAGTATTTTTCCAACTAAAACAATTTTTACTAGGGTAAAATTGGTTTTAAATAGTGGATGTTGAGAGGCAAAATAAAAGATTAGGCAATCCGTGATTTAGACATGTTCTTGAACAATTAGCCCTTTAACTTCTTTAAGAAAGTCAAGAGGAGAGGCTAGTTCGCAGGAAAGTTGATATTTTCTCATGTCTCTATATAAGGACCTATTTTCTATAGGTTCTCTGTTTTCTATGGGTTCTTCCTTCAAAACCTTAATTATAGAACATTATATACTAAAGGTTTCTCATGTTCTCAAAATTGCCATTCCTCTTCATAAAAATCTCACCACGTATTTGACTCTATCAAAACTCCCATTCACCTCTGGTCAGAGCATTTACTAGGAGTCACATGGTGATGTGAAATTTTGAACATTTGAGATGTGTTCTTATTTTAAAGAGCAGCCTGATCAAAGTTGAGTTTCATTATGGTAATTCTAAACATTCCTAGCATTTAGATCTGTGAGTAACTTTTGGTGGTTATCCACAATAACTACTACATCCTCTTTGCCTATGCACATTTATCTTTTTTTTTCCCATAGGAGAAATGCAATTGTGCACTTTCATCATCTAAAATTCATGGGAATAAGTCCTATTCCATATTAACATTTACCAACTCACAAAAGTTCCTTGTTATATTTTTCTTTGTCCTTGAAGATTATCAAAATAAGATCATTTTCCTCAAGTTGATATTTAAGAATCTCACTTCCTCAAAGATCATCCTTTATACAATAAAAATGTATAAAACTGATATAGTTCTTGACATGCAGTAGATAGTAAATATTTGGTATTCACTATTATTTCTCAATGTAGTTATTACTTTAAAATTCTTATTTTACATATACAATGAGGAGAAAATAGAGAAATACAAAGACATTTTCATAGTATTTAACAAGGAACGTCAGGTCCAGAAGCAAAATATCCTAGCCCTCAATCAGTGTTCTTTCCAACACACATATCTCTTCTCCAAGACACATTCTGAAAGAACCTTATCTAACCTTAAATTTAAAAATCTACTTATTTAAGGCATGTTCTATAGAAGTAACCAATTTGTTTAATAAAATCTGAAGTCATTAACTTAAAAGTCTATAAAATTATAATACACCATATGTTAGATAATAATAGCTATAATAACAAAATATTATTTGTCTTTAACAAACAACACAATATTGTGGTGACTTCACTGAAGAACAATGAGAAAGTGAAAGTCTGGAAGTTCAGGTAAGGAAGCTTACCTATTAGTTGGTCTTTATCTTTCTTCAAAAGAAATGGTGTTCTCCCCAAATTCATTTCAGTCAGATATCCCCCCATTCCAACATTCAATTTACTCATTGTCTAATAATTAGCTGACTTAAGGAAGAATAATGATGGAAAAATATGAACGAGAACTACCCATACTAGCTTAACTATCATATTCATTGATCCTATAGATGTCATAATCAGATCATTCCAAATTGATAAAATACTTAAACCTAAGACATAAAACTGTAAAATGACTAGAAGAAAGCCCAGGAAAAAAGATCCATGACATTGGTCCAAGAACGGATGTTGGCAAGAATGTAGAGAAAAGGAAACACCATACATTCCTAGTGGGAATATAAATTTGTACAACCATTTTAGAAAATAGCATGGGCGTTTCTAAAAAAAAAAAAAAAAAACAGAATTACCAATGCCACTACCGGGTATATATTCCAAAGGAACTGAAATCCCTATGTTGAAGAAATATTTGTATTCTTGGGTTCATTTCAGCATTTTATATATATATATATATATATATATATATATATATTGTATATATATAATATTATATCTAAAATATAGAATCAACATAGTATACTTCAATGAATGAATGGACAAAGAAAATATATATCAGATATATTCGTACCCTATAGAGACTTTAAAAAGAAAAAAAAATTGAATCATCTTCAGAAAGTCAATCCAGGAGCTATGTTAGGCCTGCAGCAGGGCATCGCCAACTGGAACTGGAAACTTAGATCTGTAAGTTTGTGGCTAGGTCATGTGGCCCTGTCTGAACCTAACAAGGACTTGGCTGGGCCAAGTAAACCTGTGGAAAGTCAGACACTGGGAGCATTTCGCCCAGGGGAACACAATTTGGAGAGGCTGGAAAGAACCCTGTTTTCCCCAGCCTTGTGACTCCTGTGGCTCACAGGGGCTCATGGGGCCAGCTATATCAGGTTGGGAGGTTGGAAGGGTGGCTGTGAGGGCATTTGGCTCTTGGTAAGCCCATCAAGCTAGTCCAGCAGTTGCCCTGTCCAGCACCCACTAGGTTCCTGGGGTTCACTTGGGCTGGCTCCTACTGAGTACAGGTACCAGCATGGTCCCCAGCACCAGCATGGTCCCTGGTACTCTCAGCCTGGCACCTGCACGGGACCCCCAGCCTCCAGTCACCTGAACCCCAGCTCTCATCACTGCCCACTTCTCTACCTACTAGGCATGCAGCTTTACTACCAGCTCATAGTCCAGCCTGCCTGGCCATCACCTCACCACCAGACCTGCCTGGCCCAGCACATACCTTTGCTCCTCACCTGCAGGGCCCATTGCCCAGCCCTGATCTGCCTGGCCCAGGCCAGCCAGGAGCTTTGCCACCCAGCCTCAGACCAGGCTGCTTGGCCCAACACTTCGTGGCCAGGCCTGCCTAACCTAGCCAGATGCTTCCCCACCTGGCCCTCCCAGGTAGGTGCTTTACTGCCTAGCCTGTCAGGCCTAGGCTAGCTGGGCCTACCCCACAAGTTGCTGTACCTTTTGGCCCAACTAAGCCAATTCACAGCCCAGGCTGCCCACATAAATCTCCTTAGAATGTAAATTTGGAAGTCTTAAACCCCAACCTTCAACTCATTTACCAACACAATAAAAAGGAAGGACTCAACAACCCACAGCCCATACTCCCCATGCTTAGTTGGTATTTCAAGAAGAAATGAAAAGAAAATCAGTTGGGCATAGAGACTGAACACTTATGTTCACTATTTTGTTGACCAGAGTAGAAATCACTGATTAATTTCTTAACTTTTAATCGAAAATTTTCTTTTACTTTTTTGCTGCTGCTGTTGTTTTCACTTTGGTTTTGGTTTTATATATTTGTTTTTTGTTTTATTAGAATGTGTACTGATTGATTCAAGTATACCTACATATATACATATTTGTTACTCTCTCATATCTAGGCTTGTGTTTTTTGAAGGTGTTATTTTCCCATGCTCTATGTTTTGAGCATCAGAGTTTTTGATTAGCATATTTTGATTTTGTCTTGTATAGTCTTTGCCACTACTCTGTCTCACTTGTATCCTTCTCTTTTTTATTGCTGACAGGAAAAAATCCATGTTCTCTCTCCTCCTTTATATTCTTTTATCTTTCATCCCCTTTCTTATTAATCACACATCCTAAATTACCACTGCATCTACCTTATTCACTCATTGAAATTGCAAGCACTTTTCTAGTCTCCTATCTCTCCTTTTTTCAACATACACAACTCTACCCTTAACACTTTTTAATAATAATTGATGGATATAATGCATAGCCTCTACCACTAATATCAGAGCAATAATTAATATGGCAGAAGTCATAAACAACACCTATTGTTTGATTTTAAGTCAAACATAATTCATGATTAATTACTTGTTTTACTAATGGAACTTGCTAATCTTACTATTTGTGTATATTGTACCAATTAACAATGAATTTCTCAAAATAGGAATTAAGTACCTAGTTTACTGCTTTATATTTTTTGTATAGATTGGCAGGGGGTGCCCAATGATACCAACAATCTGTAAGGTACTAACAACATAGAGGGATGCTACAAACTCTTAAGGTAGAAACTCTACAGCTTTAGATCCATCCAGATAGTTGGGTAGACACACAAACAATATGAAAAAGCAAGGGAACATGCCATCTTAAATAACCCAGACCACCTCAACAGACTCCATTGACACCATAGTAGAAGAAATGTCAGAGAAAGCATTCAGAAAATTCATGGTTAAACTGATCTATGAGGTAAGGGATGACAAAAGAAATTAAATCAGAGAGAAAATATAATAAGTGGAAGACCACTTCAATAAGTAGACAGATATACTGAAGAAGAATCAGTCAGATAATGAAGGAATCCATAAACCAAATTAAAAACTCATTGGAAAGCATCACCAATAGACTAGACTACATGGAAGACAAATTTTAGGAAATGAACATAAAATATATAATACTGAAAATAAATTTGACCACAAAGAAAAGAGATCATGAACAGAAATTCCAAGAAATACGTGAAAACCTGAAAAATTAAACCTAAGATTTATCCAGATGGATGAATGCTCAAAGATACAAAACAAAGGAATATACAATGTTTTCAATGAGATTATATCTGAAATTTTCTAAAACCTGAACAATGAAATGGAAAATCAAATACAAGAAGCATAAAGGACCCAAAATATAAAAATAGCAGCAGACCAACACCAAGGCACATTAGGAAAAAAATTAGGCAGAATTATTATTCTGTCTAACATACTGAATAAGAATAGAATTTTAAAGGCTGGAAGAATAAAGCAACAGGTACATTAAGGAGGAAATCATTCCAGATCTCAGATGATTTTCTCAACCTAGACCCTCAAAGCTAGGAGGTCTTGTAATAATATATACCAAGATCTGAAAGAAAATGCATGCCATGTCACTCACATGGATGTTGAAAATAAGCAGAGGGTTCTATCTTCATATCAGATAAAGTAGATTTTAAGCCAAAATTAATCAGAAGAAACAAAGACATTTCACACTGCTTAAGGGAATTATACATCAATAAGACATAACAATCTTAAATATTCATGCCCCGACCACTGGAGCACCTATGTAATCAAACAAACCTTTCTCAATTTCAATAATCAAATAGATCACAACATGATAATAGTGGTTACTTTAACATGACTCTCTCATCAGCAGATAGATCTTCCAAATAAAACTAAATAAAAGAAGCTATAGAACTAAAGATATAATAAATAGACTTAACAGACTTATATAGAATACTTCATCCATTAAGGACTGAATACACTTTATTCTAAGCAGTTCATGAATCCTTTTCTAAAATACACTGTGTGTTAGGCCACAAAGCAGCTCCTAGCAAATAAAAAAAAAGATTTAATACATTACATTCTATGATATCATAATGGAATGAAATTAGAAATCAATAATAAAATAAAATATAGAAACTACAGTACTACCTGGAGGCTAAATAATATGCTATTGAATGATAAATGGATAGCTGAAGAAATCAGGGACGAAATAATAAAAATACTTAGTGTTAAATGAGAATAGTGATACAACATATCAAAATCTCTGGTTCTAAGAGGAAAGTTCATTACATTGAGCTCAATCATTAAAAGAATAGAAGGTCAGCAAATAAATAACCTAAGATTATATCTCAAGGTCCTAGAAGAAAAAGAAGAAACAAATGCAAAAAGTAGTGGAAGACATGCACTAATTGAAGTAAGAGCAGAAATCAATGAAAGTGAAAGAAACAAAAAACAATGAAACAAAAAATAATTTCTTTGAACAAAAGCAAATTTGATACACCCAT
Organism: Ictidomys tridecemlineatus; assembly: GCF_052094955.1. Taxonomy (NCBI): domain Eukaryota; kingdom Metazoa; phylum Chordata; class Mammalia; order Rodentia; family Sciuridae; genus Ictidomys; species Ictidomys tridecemlineatus. Next base: position 100,110,683 of record NC_135493.1, on the reverse strand, counting down.
AGCCAAGCTAATATAAAAAAAAGAGAGAGAAAATAAACTCAAATTATTAAAATTTCATGAAGAAAAATAAAGTATCACCATGGACACAGCTAAAATGCAGATGATAAGCAGAAATTATTTTGAAAAATCTCTACTCCAATAAAAAAATCATGAAGACATCAATAAATTTCAAGAGACAAATGAACTATTCAAATTGAATTATAAAGACTTAGAAAATTTAAACATATCAATTTCAAGCAATGAAATTAAAGACGCCATCAAAAGCCTATCATCAAAGAAAAGCCTAGGTCCAGATGGATTCTGAGCTGAGTTCTATCAGAATTTTAAAGAAAACAATTACACCAATACTCCTGAAAATTTTCCATGAAATAGAAAAGGAAGGAATCCTTCCAAATTCATTCTATGAAGCTAGTACCAAAACCAGACAAAGACACATCAAGGAAAGAAAACGTCAGACCAATATCCTTGATGAACACAGATGTAAAAATCCTAATATAATACTGGAAAATCACATACAAAAGCACATTAAAAAGAGAGTTTACCATAATCAAGTGTGGTTCATCTAAGGGATGCAAGGTTGGTTCAACATATGGAAATCACATTAGCAGACTTAAAGACAATAACCACATGATTATCTTAATAGATGCCAAAAAGCATTTGAAAAACATCATCGTCCATTAATGTTCAAAACACTAGAAAAAAATTAGGGATGGTAGGAACATACTTCAACATTGTAAAAGCTAGATATGCCAAGCCCAAAGCCAACATCATTCTAAATGGAGAAAAAAATGGAAGTAATCCTCGTAAAAACTGGAACAAGACAGGGATGCCCTCTTTCACCAATTTTATTGAACAGAGTCCTTGAAACCCTAGCCAGAGCAATTCAACAAAAGAAAAATCCAAATAAGAAAAGGAGAGCCCAAACTATCCCTATTTTCCAATGACATGATTCTATATTTTGAAGACCCAAAAAACTCCACCAAAAATCTTCTTTAACTCATAAGTAAATTCAGCAAAGTAGGAGAATATAAAATTAACACCCATAAATCAATTGAGTTCCTATCCATAGATGATGAATCAGCTGAAAGTGAAATCAGGAAAACTATTCCATTCACAATAGCATTAAAAAATAAAATACTTTGGAATCAACCTAATAAGACATGAAAAATGTCTATAACTAAAATTACAGAACACTAAAGAAAGAAAGTGAAGAAGACTTTAAAAGAAGGAAAGATCTCCATGCTCTTGGGTAGGCAGAATCAATATTATCAAAATTGCCATACTATCAAAAGCACTATACAGATTTAATGCAATTCCTATTAAAATTCTCATGAAATTTTTCATAGAAATAGAAAAAAAGAGTAATGAAATTCATTTGGAGAAATAAGAGGCACAAAATAGCCAAAAAAATCCTTAGAAGGAAAAGTGAAACAGAAGGCATCACAATACCAGAGCTTAAATTATACTATAAACTTATATAGCATGGTAAAAAAAGAGCATGGTATTAGCACAAAAAGAGACATGAATACCAATGAAACAGAAGATATGGAGACAAACCCACATATATACAGTTGTCTCATACTAGACAAAGATGCCATAAACATATTAGAGTAAAGATAGCCTCTTCAAAAAATGGTGATGGGAAAACTGGAAATCCATATGTAGCAGGGTGAAATTGAACCCCTATCTCTCACCTGCACAAAAATCTACTGAAAGTGGATCAAGGACCTAGGCATTAGACCAGAGACTCTATGCATACTAAAGAAAAAGTAGGCCAAACACTCCATCACATTGGCTTAGGAACTAACTTCCAAAACAAGATCCCTAAAACAGAAGAAGTTAAATCAATTAGTGGGATGGTATCAAACTAAAAAGCTTCTTCACAGCAAAGGAAACAATCAAGAACAAGAACATAGAGCCTATGGAATGGAAGAAAATCTTTACTATATGCTCGTCAGATAGAACATTAATCTCCAGGATATACAAAGAATTCAAAAAACTTAACAGCAACAAAATAAATGACCCAATCAATAAATGGGCAAAGGAATTGAACAAGCACTTCACAGAAAAAGAATATGAATGGTCAACAAATATATGAAAAAAAAAACATTCAACATCTATACCAATTAAAGAAATGCAAATCAAAACTACACTGAAATTCCATTAAACTCTAATCAGAATGGAAATTATTAAGAACATAAGTAATAATAAATGGCAAGGATATGGGGAAAAAGGTTCACATATACATAGCTGGTGGGACTGCAAATTGGTGCAACCACTCTGGAAAGCAGTATGGAGATTCCTCAGAAAAGTTGGAATGGAACCACCATTTGACCCAGTTATCCCACTCTTTGCCTTTTACCCAAAAGACTTAAAATGAGCATACTACAGAGACACAACCACATCAATATTTATAGCTGCACAATTCACAATAGCTAAGCTATGCAACCAACTTAGGTGATCTTCAACAGATGAATGTATAAAGAAAATGTGGTATATATACACAATGGAATTTTACTCAGCCAAAAGAAGAATGAAATGAAAGCCATTTGTCAGTAAATAAATGGAATTGGAGAATATCATGCTAAGTAAAACAAGCCAGTCCCAAAATAACAAAGATCGAATGTTCTGATATATGGATGCTTATATACAATAAGGGTAAGGGGAAGAAGAGCAGAAGTTCATTGGATTAGACAAAGGGGAATAATGGGCAGTGGGAGAGGGTTATACTCCACGTATGTATGTCAAAATATACTCTATTGTCATGTATCTCTAAAAAGAAGTAGGAAAAAATTTAGTTCACTCAAAAATAACATAAACAAGAAAATCTGAATTAAAAATTGATCTGATATTCAGTCCTGTGACAACCAAATGCAATATTTTATCTAGAAAGTTTCAATAATAGTTCTAAATAAATAAAAATTCTATTTATAAAAAATAAAATCAGCACATTATATATATTCGTACGTATTATATATGTACATATATACATATACATATATACACATATAGACAGAGGACTATATATATGCATATATATGCAACACATAGGTTATATATATATATATATATATATATATATACACACACACAAGATTTTAAGAAAAATAGTTTTCAATTTTTAAGGTTTGTGTTTCTCTCTCTAAAAGACAGCATATTCTCTTTATTTAATGTTCCTTATATAACTTCTAGTTGTTGTTTGTATATTGAGTTATCCAAAGCTTAAAATATCTAAGTGCAGAATTTTAAGTACATATTTCTAATTTTAATGTTATGACATTATGCTATCAGTACCTTGGACAGTACAAAGACCTTCCTCTTATATGTCTTGTTGTGTTTAAGATTAACATATATACTTTGATTCACTGTATTCTCCTTATTAAAATTTATTTATTGACATGAAAAATTCTGTCATTTGTAATAGCATGGATGAAAATGGAGGACATTAAGTAAAATAAGCTAGATGCACAAATACAAATACTGTATTATCTCAATTATATGTAGAATATATAAACATCAAACACCCAAAAGTAGAGAGTAGATAGGTAGTTCCCAGAAGCTAGAAGGAGAAGGAAGGATGCAGAAAGGCCCAGAGTTTTATTTAGAGTGGAGAAATAAGTTTTAGCGACCTATTGCAGTTCTTAATAACCACAGTTAATGACAGTTAATATAAAATTAACCACAGTTAATTTTATATTTCAAAATTGCTAATTTTTAAGGCTCTTCCCACAAAAACATGATATATTGCTGATGTGATAGATGTGCTAATTAGATAGATTGAATCTTTCTATAATGTGAAATAGATGAAAGCAACACATTGCACCTCATAAATACACACAATTATTATTGACAATTAATTTTTTGAAAATTTATTTCAGCAACTATAATGAAAATGCTTACTTCTCATTCTCTCTACCATACAGCATTCTGATATTCTGACACCATTAAATATAAATCCTCTAAAAGACATGAGAGATCTATGTACTTATATTAAGAACAAGTTCAAAGTTATGAAAAAAAGGAAATCCTAATTGATGACTTTAAGGGTATATTTGCAAGATATTACTTTGGTAATTTCTGAAGTAGTCTCCCTTTGTTTCCTCCACCTCTAGTCCTCCTACCCCCCATATACATTTGGAAAGCAAGAATCATATTAGCATTATCTGTACTAGGATCAACCATATTTTGGCTACACAGCCTTTTGTGGGATGACCCAGTAATTTAACTGTCACAAGTTCCAAACAACTGATTCACAGTTGGAAGCAGCACACATGCTGGCTCAAGAAGGAATCCCTCATGGAGAAATGAAGGAGAGAGGTAAACATGACTGCCAGGCCTGTTCTGTCAGCCAAATTGGCCTTAGCAATCACTGGGGTGGCACATGCTGTATCCAGAGCATCTCCACTACTGTATTGTTTTCTTTTAATTATGAGCAGACAATATTCAGGCACTAGGATTAAAAGAAACAATGGGAAACTAAGGCCTTACAAGCCATATATCTGTCATGTTTTGGAGTTATAGGCATAGAGATGATGTCACAAATACATGTGGCACTATCAAAAAGTCATGTCACAACACAGCTAAATGGTACAGAAATAATTTAATGTAGATCTTTTGGCAAGTACTCCAAAATGGATACCATGTATTACAGTGTCCTATACTTGTATGAGGTATCTTGCCAATACAATAAGAGCTATCAAAAATAAACATTGCCTAAAATAAGGATCCTTCACAGATAGATGTAAGCTTACATTTTAGCTTCTATATTTGGATTATTTATGACAGATCTTAGGATGGCTCTCATCCAAGGCAGCATGCATTTTGAGCCAATGATAACTGTTAAGATATCTTAGAAAAATAACACACAAGCTTTTAATCTCCATATTTTCAAATACATGTGAAAGGTTTTTTTTTACATGTTTATAATACTATATCAGGATTTGTAATTTGAAAGTTTATCTCACTATCTACAGAGTTGCAGAACTATATGAGCATTAGTTCTTGTCTGGGGAGTCCTGTTATTTTTGTCCTGGGAAACTCCTGAGAAAAGTGCCAAAATCACAGTTGTTTTGGATGAAACATTTACAATTGGAAAAAGATCAAAGTCAACACCTTGAATAGAGCCCAGAATCTGATTGGTAACTGATCTGGATATAATTCACAGGTGTTACATGCTTCATGCTTTTGGCCTTTCCATCTGTTCTACATCATTCTGATTTGAATGTGAACACTTTAGTCACTTCATGCTAATCCAATATTCTAAATTGGACACTGGGATCATAGGACCAAATTATCTGGCTTAAGTGAACAAGACCAATACATCCAGGGAATACATGACTATATGAATATAAGTGCAAATCACTGGGACAGAAGCTGCCTTGTTTTCTGTTTTGATTTGTTTTTTTTTTTTACAATTAAAAAATTCAGAACATTATATAAGCAACAATAATTTTCAATCATGCTATCATAGAACCTTGTTTTGGAATATGGTTTATAGAAAAATCTAGTCTATGCCCGCTAACTGGTAACTTAATGTTTCTCTACCCAGACATCATTCCAAAGCTTAAATATCATATTTTGGAACATAAAAGTAAGTGATATATTATCACTATTTTTTAGGGCACTGGGTTTTTTAATGTGAGATTAAAATGTGGGAAAAGAACACATATAAATTTCTACCTGAAAAATATTTACAAAATAAAGAATAATTGCTAAGGTAGATTGTCAAAGAGGGCAATTCAAAATGAAGGAAAAGGACACTGCATCAGACTGGTTAAGGTGAGGTAAAGAGAGAGTTCATGTTAGAGGTTACATTAAACATGGTCTTGTATGAGTGATGGATATAAATACACAAATACAGACATATTAACGTATAGGCCATTGGAGGAGTATGGGTATAATTCATCTAAAATAGAACAGGGAAATTCCTTAGGCTCAATAGCAGATTAATTTAATATTAAGTCACTAATCAACAAGGCAAAAACAATTTATTTAAAATTATAGGTAATGGGAAATCATTGAAGATTATAAAGCAGTAGTTTGCACTATCATATCTGCTCTTTGAAAAGACAAGTTTAATTCTTGGGGAAATAATTAACAGAAATAGGAGATGATGTACAAAATTATGTATGTAACTATTTAAGAGAATTTGAAAAATTCTGAGTAAACACTGTAAGGGCACTGGTAATATTAGAAAGAGAGAAGATAGAGAAATATAATTCAAACTTTCGGAATTTGGGCTATCGAATTGGAGGCTGAAAGCCAAGATGCAAAAGGACTAAGATATGACCACTATTGCTATCACTATATATCGTTTTATACTGAGTTACTTCCGGCAATGATAATGGATAATTTTGCCATATATATCCCAGAATTCTGAACTAGATGACATCCTTGTGGGAAAGAAAATAGGGAGAAAATTGGCATATTCCTCACACAATCAAACATGCACACATTCACGGGCACAGATACACACAGATCTCAGGCTGTTGGAGAGACATAGATATTGAAAAATTATGGAACGAAAAATGAAAAACATACTGATATGACACAATTTAAAGTAGTTACAATATCTGCAAAAAATCCTAACCAAAAATGTTTGAACATATGATTAAATTAGCTTAAAACATTTATGTTCCTGGTAACATGTCATTGTGTACATGTGATTGATGCTCCTAGTCTTGTTTTTAGTGCTAAGAATAGTTCTGGCTATTCTTGGGACTTGCCCAAGAGCTGAAATCAGCATATTGATACCTGAATTCTAATGCTTATAGCAGGACAATTCATAACAGCCAAATTATAGAACCAGACTAAGTGCCTATCAACAAATTAATGCATAAAGAAACTGAGGTAGGTGTGTGTGTGTGTGTGCATGTATGTACACACACACAATGGACTTCTATTCAGCCTGAAAAAAAACAATGAATGTTATGGTTTGGATGTGAGGAGTCCCCCAAAAAGCTCACATGAGAGATTCAAGAAGGTTCACAGGAGAAATGATTAGGTTGTGAGAATCTTAACCCAAATAGTGAATTAATCCCCTGATAAGAATTAACTGAGTGGTAACTGAAAGCAGGTAGGTTGTAACTAGAGGAAGTGGTTCATTGGGGGCATGGTTTGGGGGCATATATTTTGTATCTGGCAAGTGGAGTCTCTCTCTGCTTTCTGATCATCACATGAGCTGCTTCCCTCTGCCATACTCTTCTGCCATGATGTTCTTTCTCCCCTTGAGCCCCAAGAATTGGACTCTGCTGCCTATGAATGGAATCCTCTATACTGTGAGCCCCTAAATAAACCTTCCTCCTCTACAGTTGTTCTGGTTGGGTCCTTAACTCACAGCACCAAAAATCTAACTAAAACAATGGAATTAAGGCATTTACTGGTAAGTGGATGAAATTGAAGAACATCATGCTAAGTGAAATAAGCCAGACTCAAAGTTGAATATTTTCTCTCATACGTAGAAGCTAGAGCAAAATAAGAAACCAAAGGGAAGATGATCTCTTGAAAATAGAAGAATTTCTCTGCCCTGACCTGCAATGATTCTTTATATATTTAGAGTAGAAGAAGGGAATTAAAAGGGAGGGAAGAGTTGTGGGAAAGGTAAGGAATCATTAATGAAATCAATCAAATTATGCCATGTGCATGTCTGAATATATCACAATGAATTCTACTTTTGTGTATAATTATAATATATCAATTAAAAACAATAAATAAGTAGAAGAAAAAACAGGAGAGGAAGGAGATCAGAGAGGAAAAACAAAGAGAAAGATAAAGTACTCATAATTGAAAAGGAGCAAATTGTTATGTGCATTTGTGAATATGTCAAAATGAATCCCAATATTGCTTATTACTATAATATACTAATAAAACTTTAAAAATTAATTGGGAAGTACTTATTCAATGAGAACACTGGGATAAATGTGAAATAAGAAAAAGAATTCAAATATGGAATGTGTAATCCAATTACACAATATCTTAGTGCATGAAGACTGAATTCCTTGTTCTAAATTCAAGCCACATTCTGGTTCCTGTATACCATGTTTCACTATTCAATACAAGCTTTAATTTAAATTTCCAACGTTCTTTCATGCAAAAATATAGTTGAATTTAATGATCTCATTATCAGTGATAAACAATTACTTTGCAGATTTTTAGACAAGCCATGTCTCTAATTTTTAAATATATTTTTAGCCAATGATAGGCATCTATATTAACAAAAACTGAAAACCCCAAATCAACATGAGTTGTATATAATGAATAGGTGCCATAGTTTATAATGTAAAACTGAGAAGTAACAAAAGTCCTGAATATTTTGAGTAGCTATTTTGAACTGAAAGCATAATCAGTCACAACAGAGACTTAAAAAGCAAAGACTAAAAAGATACTAAAAAGCAAACTACCAAAAATAAATCCACTGGGGAAAGCCTCCTCAACTTGGTGGTCCATATTGCCACTTATGATTACACTTAAAATATAGTTCAGAGAATCCCTTTGCTAGAGGCATAAATTTGAAGAAACCATTAAAATGATTAATCTTAACCCAAAAACTTCTTTAAAAAACACACATTCATGCATTTTATGCATGTACATTTATATACATTAAATACGACTAAATATACTGTTTGTTGCAGTTCAATAGGTTGGGATTCAACTACAATCTCAAAGAGACTGGGTTAACATTTCTATCTACCTCCTTATATTTACACTGAGGATATTGATGACCTTATAGAACACAAAGTTCACAAGAACAGGAAGGCTAGTTTTGCCTTAGAATTACTTGCCAAATAATGGTGTTCAGAAGATAGGATGGATTTTCTCTTTTGTTAGGGGACTGTGCATACCAGGGATTGAACTCAGGGGCACTTGATCACTGAGCCACATCCCTAACCCTATTTTATTTATAAACAGTGTCTCACTGAGTTGCTTAGTGCCTCACTTTGCTGAGGCTGGTTTTGAATTTGAGATCCACCTAACTCAGCATCCTGAGCTGCTAGGATTACAGGCATGCACCACCATACATAGCTAGACTCTCTTGATTACTGTGGTAATGTATATTCACAGTTCATCCAGAAAACAAGGTATCAGACTCATTAATAGTTATGTTTATCTTTACAGATATAATTTTCCAAGAAAGAACTAAATGGCTAACAATTAACAACTAAAAAGTACAATTCATGTATGGATTCAGTAAGTTGGTTTCCCTTTCTGTCATTGTTATTTACTTCCTTTTACTGTTATTGTAAACTCATATCTCACCTATATTTTACAAGATTCTTCTAAAATATCAAGTTTCAAATATGGTTTCAAGATACATTCCCAAACATACCGATGGGTCTAAAGTAAAAAGGAGAAAACTGAAATGAGAAGTCATGCTTAACCTTCCTGTGGCTGAAAGTAAATTACCATCAATATGTGAACTCCCCCATAGTATATCTACTTCTTTTTTAAAAATATGTATTTTTTAGTTTTAGGTGAACACAATATCTTTATTTTACATTTATGTGGTGCTAAGGATCAAACCCAGTGCCTCATGCAAGCTAGGCAAGCACTCTACCACTGAGCCACAACCCCAACCCTAGCATGTCTACTTCTAATACTATAGTGTAGAAGACAAAATACTGAAGGATCTCTAGAATCACCAATTTCTGTATATCACAAATACTGTCAGACTTTACAATGATTTTTGGATTGATTTCTGAAAGAACCTTTAAAATTACCCATAAGGTATTATCTTAAAGAGTCTGCTTCAAAATTGGACATGTTACATATATTTTATCTTAAAATATTGCATGTTGAAATATATTAATATTGGTATTTATCTCTTATTCTCTAATAATAACCATCTATGTAACATGCTCAGAGCCCTCTCCTTCCTCTGGTTCTTATCTCATGCTTCATATGTAATTAATAATTGACAGTATGAATGTATTTTGTTACATATTTTCAGTAAAGTATATTAACTGAAAATCTTGAGTCACATAGAGATGGTACTATAAAAATACTGCTAAAATATTGAAATTTTCATTTTTAGAGATGAATAAATTTAGGTTCAAACAAGTTACTTGCCAATATGTCACTACATTATCTGTCTATGATCATCCCACTAAAAAGTAATAGAGCTAAGATTTGATTTTAAGTCTGAGACTGAAATCTCTTCATTCTTCCTTTTCTCTGATTATACTACTCATTTCAAACAAAATACATTAAACACCATAATGACTCAAGAACAGTAATGATCCTTATCTGCTTTTTGGTTTATCTGTCCACCTAGCACATAAAATAAACTTAAGTATTTACCATGTTACTATAGATAAAATTAACTGCTCAAGGAATCTAATGTATTACATCTAGTACAGGAATAATGATAGTATATAACAATACCTGTTAAGTGCCAAGAGAAGTACAACCATTACATTAAAAGGACAGAAAAACATATTGAAATTGTGGTTTAAGGAACAGAGCAGACAGATAAGATGCACTGTAACTGACCCACTCAGATGACATTTTACCAGCTACGTGCACCTATGCCCTAGACTGGGAAAGATCTCGCAGCGCTTGGAAGTTTTATATCCCTTACTTCTGTTGGGGGCATTCACCTTGAAATTGCCACCTTCCTTTATTTCTTCCTTTCTTGACCCTGACCCCCCAATTCATTTCTGAATGTGGAGAAAACAGTGAATATAGAAAACTACAGATTTATTTTGGTAAGAAAGTACAAATCTAATGTTTAGGCTGCCTTGTTACTAATGATAAACAAGTTCGGGGGAAGGTTAAAGACATGGTAGTTGAAACATGAGAAATTTTGAATTAGGCAACAAAATCTTCATTCAGAGGACAAAGGGAAGGCATTACAAGTATATCCCTCTTTATTGAACCACAGGAACAGTTATTTATTATTTCTGCCTCAATATTATTTTTCAGCTACATTCCAATTGTTTTTATTGCAGTAAACCAACTATTTTGAAAACTAGTAAATAAAGCAAAAGAAGCTTAGCTTTATCCTGTATTTCCTAAGAGAACTGAATCTCAGACTAGCTAAATAGTAGATGATACTTTATAGATACTTTGTAGATACTTTATATGATTCTAGGTAATAAATATATACATAATTGTTCTTAAGGATATTTCTCATATTTCTATATGATTCTTGATATTACTATTTATTCTACAAACCTAAAGGCATTCTCTCTTCTCTTCCCATTCATTTATTTGAACCCTTTTCATATAAGAAACTTTAATTTTTCTCATAATTCCTTATTTATTTCTGTTCATTACCCTAGCAGATCTAAGGCTCCTCGATAACTGTATCCTAAAACCTTTGCAACATCTGCCTTTTACACTGAATAGGTATTAAGTGTTTGTTGAATTAAATGTAAAAATTAATATTAAAGCCTAGGTGTTGTCACACATCACCTTTTTCCCACCTCAGCACTGCCTTTGTTAGGAATAGGAGAGCAGGTGCTCAGGAATCATTCAGCTCCTTTTCATTCTCAATATCATGTATGCATCTATTTTGAACTTCTGCAGAATGTCAAGGTTATTCAATCAAAGGTTATCTGAATATTTTCTAACATATACAATCCTTTGGGTATGGGAGAGGGAAGATATAGAAGGTAGAGAATATATCACCATTTTTTTCTACTGTTACAATTTAGTTTCTTCTCTAGTTAAAGCAATGATTAAAAATAACTGTAAATCAAATATTACTAATTTTAATTAATTTATAATAGAACTGGTCTTGTTACATGCAATTCTATAAAAATTGGGAAGTATATTAAATGATAAAATTTGAGGAAAAATCCTAATTGCATCTCAGTGGAAATTTGGTTCAATGTTGAAATGACTAGAGGTGTTAGTAGCACAGTGTCCTTAAATTATGTCACTCAGAAACTATCTCTAATTTTTTTGTATACAAAATAGTTCTTCATTGTTACCTTGGTAGTAACTACTACAAGAAATGTGGCAATTTAAAATGATGCTTTTGAATATATTAACTTTAATAACTTTCTCTGTTTTCTATTGATAACTCTGCTACTCTGCCATACTATTTCTATGCCATGAAGTGTAAATGATATCTATACAATTTTAAGAGGACTCATGTTGGGACCAAGTATATCTACCTCTGTAATAAGGCACAAAATACACGAATTTGAAATCATTTGGAGTTTTGCTTATTTTGGAAAGTTCAGTGAAATATATCAAGTTGATGCTTGACCCTGGAGAACTTCAATATTTTGTTTTTATATGCTTACATGTTAAAATAGAGCTAACATTACTTCAATCTTGGCACAAATATCTTTCTTAGGAAGATTTATCTGAAGAGACAATTCATGTGATTAGATATTCCTTTGTTTGTCCTTAAATTTCCCAGCCTTCCTTGCAATTATGTTGAGATCATGTGTCTGGTTGTATCTGATGGACTATATAGCTGTGATACTTGCCATTTCTTGATTTATATATTCAGAGATGGTTCTCTTTTATTTCTGTTTTCCCATGATGATTAGGGAACTAAGAGTAATAGTTGGTATCACTAGAAAGGGGAGAAAGGCTCCCTGAATTACAAATCAGAAAAATAACACTTGATTATAGTAACTCACTAAGTTTCAAGACTTTGTTCTGGCAATTAGCATTTTTTATCTTAAATAATATTCATTCTCTATTTTACAAAGGACCTCCCTACTTTCCAGGTCATTCTATATCCCTCTTTCCTGTTTGATTTTTTCCATAGAATTTATCACTAATATACCACACATATTGTTTATTTATTTTCTGTTCTATAAACTTCAGTAGAGCACAAGTTTATTGAGACAGGAATGGATCAACATTTCAATTTAGTTTTCTGTTGTATACATAGTGACTAGGGTTGTATCAGGAACCTGGTAGACACTACAATTTTGCTACTTGAGGAAGTTACATAATTTCTCAATCCTCAATGATACCTATACTTGTAAAAATTAAAGAGAACAAGTGTACATATTCTAGTTTCACAATTACTATATATTCAATGCATTTCATGAATTCTCCTTTAAAGAAATCTCCTCACCTAGCTATGGAATAAATTCTATCATGATTTTTTTTAGAGTATTTGAAAATAAATTTGGAGTTGTATACCATAAGTTAAGTTAGTTTAATAAATAATATTCATCACCTGCTATTTATAACATTGCCCTTTGCAATTTATCAAGATACATGCATGCATAAGCACATGTATGTGTTTATACCCACAAATATAAATACACATACATGTGCATATGTATGTATATATAATATGTAGTGTGTGTGTGTGTGTGTGTGTGTGTACACATAGAAGACAGAAGTAAAACTAATCTTTCAATGTATCATCTAATGAATCTGCCATTTTTATTTTCAATGTTATTGAAATACAAATAAATATAAATGTATTATGCATAAGGATTTTCTTTTTTCAGACTGGGTTAAAGATTAGGGGAAAGAAAGGTAAAGAAAAAATAGATACTGTGGAAGTTATTGTTCTGAGTACAACCTCTACACTTTTGAGTTATTTCAGTTCATTTGATGTATCCAATACAAGCAGCATTTTGCCATCTTGTAGCACATGTCACTGCATATCAGAAGAGTGACTCAACCTAGAATAAAAATCAAAGTAATTCAACATTATCTGCAGTGACACTTAAAACCCATTCATTTCTGCTAGAGTACTAACTGGGAATATTTTTCTACCTCAGGAAGTTTTACCCAGACTAAACTCTAATATCAATAATACATTTTATCAAAACATATAATTCACAATAAGGGGAAATGCTAAGAAAATAAAACTATTAATCAGCATGATGATTTAAGAGATTCTGAACAGACCAGTATAGAAATAAACTTTCTAAATTTACTCAAAGAGAAAACAACTATACAAATATATTTTATTACTTTTAACATAGTTTACATATTTGAAGAGAGAAACGTCTACAGAGAATAAAAGTAACCCAAATATTTATGAGTCATACATCATATTGTGTGGAATGCCTTAATTTTCACATTGTTATTTATGGTTTATTTCTGGAAATAAGCTAATGCATCTTCACTTTCACTTGAACACATAGGAAGATGATGGAAATACACAATCATAAGAACAAACAAAGATGTAAAAGTGAAAAAAGAGACTGTTTGATGTACTTTCAGTAACAGTATATAGGTGGGAAAGAAGATATTTTAAAGCAGTAAGCATTCATTTACCTAGAAAATGATCACAGATAAAAGTAGTTAAGAAATGGGTCAGAGATCTACATGGTTAATGCCATCTTCCAATAATTCTTTAAAGATTTTGGTGTTATTCTGATAAAGTTCATAAAGAAAAATTACTGTGATTTTAATTATAGAATTTCAAGTAATAACTTTTCCTAAACAATTCCTTTACTATGAAAAGGTAGAAAATTGAGAACCATGAAAATTTTTGACTAATTTTTACAAGGGCCATTGCTATATTTTTTTAGCCTGACAAATATGTTAAAAGGCAATGTCATATCAGATATTGAGAATAAAGTCACCCAAAATAAGCATCAGCTATAGATTTTTGTGTGTGTATGTAAAGGCATTGTATGTAGTGCCTGATTCCTGGCTTAGACATTATTGCCTTGTCTGTCACAAATGCTAAAACTCAAAACACAAATTTCCAAAGTTCACATGTAAACTTTAGTCCACAGGAAAAAAAAAGAATTGGGAAAAATACTTAAAGTACACTTATGCAGATAATTTTAAATTTTGTGTACTTTAAAAAATAAAACACATATTAGTCTGCAGAATAAATAATATTCAAATGGCATCTTGTTATGTCCCTTTTCACATCTGCTTTAATGACAAATTTGTTTTTATTTATCATGTGCACTGAGAATGCTCAAGAACTTTTCTACTTCCATTTTGAGCATAATTATAATAATTTAAACATTTCTACTAAACACATTTTTTTCTTTCCAACTTGCAGTTTTCACCCCAACTTCATCTCCCATGCATTTCTCACACATCTGGTGGGCCAACTTCAATTTTTGAACTCCTTGTAGGTTTATGGTCATGAAAATAATTAGAATAAGTTATATTCCATATATGTATAATATATCAAAATATACTCTGCTGTTATGTATACCTAAAAGAACAAATTTTAGAAAATCAAATAATTTATAGGTAGGATACACATATATTAGTGCTGAGTGAAAAAGGAATGAGAAGAGACAGCAAAGTCCACTGCCTTTTCTGATATACAAAATGACATTGTTTTACATTATGATTGTAAATAACATGTTCTTTAGTCAGACTTAGTTTGAAACATACACAGTTAAAAATAGTACACAGAAGTATATTTTAGGTATTCTATGTTTAGCATATTGGTAATTGATATTGATGTTTCCTTGATGTATTATCTGTTCATAACACATTTTATTTAATCCACATAGAGAAAATGAGAAATGAAGAAAGAGAGAAAAGAGAGAAACAGCAACCTGCATAATGATGCTAAGCATATTTGCCTTTACCCTATATTCTTTTCCTCCAATGGAATCAGTACAAAACATCTGTAGATTCTTTGGGGATTTTGGCCCATGGGCCATCTTTTCCTATGGCCATCTTTTCCTATCACATCTATGACTAGGAACCTCTCATCAATACATAATTTAGGGTAGATTAGGGATTTTCAACAGTCCTTTTAAATTTCACTAGTTTTCCTTGTCACCCTATAATATAGAATCAAATTCCTTATAAAGATCTGATTCCAGCATACCTTCTAATCTCAAAGAATATAACTAATCATTTTAGAGATAAAATAGGTGAATATGATTTCATTGTTTATTGGCATTATAGTGTAGTATAACCAGTTCCTAATTTGCAAATCATACTAAAAATATCAGTCCCAAATTATTTTTCTTGAAGTTGAATGAGATAATGTATGGTAAATCCCTGGTGCAGAACCTTCCTATTTAATAGGAAAATTAAAATTTAGAGATAATACTAATATTTCTAAGTTCAATTTTTCTTTTATTCTTTGCCAGGACAATGTTGAATCTTTACATTAATTGTGGGAAATTGATCTAATTTAAAAGGCACTACCTAAGCAGGTTTTGTCTTTCAAGTTCATTTGCCAAAATGTTTTATAGATGTCAGAATGTCATTTCCATAAACTATTACCAGTTGTCATGATTCACATTTATGGAAAGTTTACTATGTTTTAGCCTCTTTTTAAGAAGTTTATATGCCATTTTGTTTAATATTCACAGTAAATGTGCAACTAAATTGTTATTGCTATTTTATAGATGAAGCATCTGCTGTGCAGAGAACATTATTAACATGTTTAAAGTCAAAATTGTTAAGCTGCAACTGAGGTATGTTTGACTTTAAAAATAGCGCTTTCTCTTTTCATAGTAATTGATTATATATATAATGGAGCATATGATGATTATGTACCATGTTTGGTAAGTGTCAGTGCTACCTGGTATCCTCTATCCATATTATTATTTGTAATATGAAATTCCTTTTATTATGTTGAAAATGGAATAAATATGGACCCATTATTGAAATTCCCAGAGTCAACTGTAATTTAGAAGAAATTTTCCCATAAATAACAACATAAGCCTGGCCGTGTAATACAAATTTCTGATAATAATTCCAATAGTTACTTCAAGGAACCTATATTCATTTGGGTTTTTTGTACCTCAGCAAAAATGAATAAACACAGAGTCAAAGAAAACACTATAAAGATTGTACTGTCATCAAATAGTATATGTATTAAAATAAACAGAGGGTTAATTATCCTTTTCTTGGAAGCTAGTTTTAACTGTGTGTTCCACTGAAACCAAAGATATCTTATGTTATAAGCACTACTGATTTCCCCCATTATCATTAGTTTCACTCTTTCCACGACCACAGTAGACATAACTTCCCACTGAATTCAAGTTAGTTGATATTGCTTTATTTACCTTGACCAATAAAATGCAAGTGAAATTTATGCATGTCATTTTCCATTTTACTTTTCTTCTACCACATTCCTTGCAGTTGTATATTGATTCTGGAAAATATCACAAGCTTCCATGTAGCAGGTAGTTTCCCTAGACTATTACCAGGAGCCACAGATTTTGTTTAGGGAGAAAAATACTACATTTTGAGGCACTAAAACTTTTTTTATTTTTAAGTTTTACATAGTACATACACACGACATAACAGGAAACTACATCAGTACTGACAAATGCATTTTACTATAATGTAGGAAGTGAATATATTCAACACAATATTTATCAATGACAAAAATCAGGGTGTAAAGTCATTCTTCCATTCAGATACTCACTAATTACTTTTGTTTCATAAATCACACTCTAAATTAGGATGAAAACATTGGGAATATATTAAATATCACATTTAGTGATATTCCATGTGAATCATCGTTTACTTGTTTTTTTACTTCCTCCCAAGTCCTTAAAGAATTTAATGATTCTTTTTGCAAATTTCCTGTCACAAATTCTCTCAGATTTGAAATCAATGGAGACAATATTCTCAGACATGTTATATTTTACACATTTATATGAATATTACATATATAATAATATATACATATAGATCCACATGTATTTTAACTCAAGAAAAACAGCTTGTTGTAGAGATTCTTGTTTATAATAAAAAATGACATTAATGGAAAACAAATAGTTGGATCAGATAAAATGTTAACAATTATCTGAGTCTACATTAGGTCTACCACCTTAACTGAAAAAAAGGAAATCAACACAGACTGCAGTAAAATAAAACATACCACGGAGCTTTCTGGTTCGGAATAAACATTATTTGATATATTTCAAAGTCCTTGTATGGTAGCAAATGACTTACTGATACTTTCATTTGCAAATATCACCTTTCAATATAATCAATTATTTTAATAATATTTTTGAACCAAAACTAAAATTACAAATAGTTTCAAATCCTAACTTATCACATATGGAGAATGAAGAAAAAATATTCATGATGAAAAATATCCAATTGGTGGATAACACTCTAGTGAGTTCCCATGATTATTTTCCTTATACTGATGACATTATGACCTCTCCTAATACATGCTACAGAAAATCATTTGCTATAGAAAGGAATCATTGCCTTGCTTCAACTGCTATTTCATAAAAATTAAGCATATTATGATGGTCCTATCATGTACACTGAAGGAAACAACTCATTTCTTGCTACATATTAGATTTTTACTGCTTGAGAAAATTTTAATCAATTAGTATCAAAGCCTCCAAAAATCCTTCTTATGTCTATTACCAAATTAAAGTATTCATCTTTATATGACACAATACTTTTTAAAATGCAACATTTGGTTAGTAAGATTTCTATTTTCTACATTAATAACTTGCTATTGGTTTAAAAGTTTCAGTTAATTAAGAGTGAATTAAAACCCTTCACTGTAGGGCTGGGGTTATGGCTCAATGGTAGAGCAGTTGCCTAGCATGTGTGAGGGACTGGGTTTGATCCTCATCACCATGTAAAAATAAATACATAAAATAAAAGTATTGTGTCCATCTACAACTAAAAATATTAAAAAGAAAAACTTTTCATTGCAAATATCATTGAACAAAGTCATAAGATTTTACCATATGTCTTGGTAGTTAGTGAATTTGTTACTTGATGGCAAAGAATAATTTTTGTTCAGTTCTTATGCTTTTTCATTTTTGTGGAGTTTATTTGTTGAATAGATGAGACTATATATATCAAAATCTTATGAATACCTGAAACTAGCTCTTTTAGCTACATGTATGATTCTTTCATAATTTGACCTAAGAACATTTACTAGGATTCAATGTAGGATTGGAGAATTGTTTTCTTATTTTCCTCTTTCCCTTATATCAAACAAGCTCTTAACATGGCTAAAGATTCCTTGGG